>NW_020955290.1:977663-985744 GCF_003031625.1 Empidonax traillii | reverse complement strand
TATATAGTAAAAAGTAATTTGGCTTACATTATTTAGCACAGTTTCTCGTGGACATTCAAGCACACAGATACTGAAGGAAAGTAAGTGACTGAGCTATATCTTCATATCATAATAGTGGGAAATTTCAGCATTATGTTGAAAGGTTAACATGGTAAAATACAACAGCAAATACACTTGTTAACACAAAATAGTTTTTTTTGGAAAAAAAAAAGAAAAGGTTTGTGAAAGTCCGTGAAAGTATATTGCTGTAAAGTCATAATTTTTCTTAAAGTAGTAGTTGAAATTAAAATGCAGCTGTGTTTTCTGAAGTTCAAAAAAGCTTATATGTACTAATATTAGGAGACTATAATTTCTGAATCAAAGGGACAGAACAAAGTATCTGCCCTAAACACAGCATTTTGCCTTTATAGATTTCTTTTTTTCTCTCTTCACTGCTTGTTTTCAAGCAATTTCATTAAAGCAGACCACTAATTCATCCAGTTGGATTTTAAAACATAATAAGTGAATGATTTTGAATTATTAATCAAAAAATGACTCACTGACAATACTGCATCAAAAGTCTATTTAGGATATCTGGTTTCCAACAAATTCACTGGCTTAGTGCAAAGGTGTAGAATGGACTGATTTTTGTGTGTTTGTTTGTTTGTTTTGGGGGGCTGAATGGATAAATAAGAAGCTCACAGAGCTGCTTCTGGAATAAACCACTCTCATATCTTCTTTTCTGTAGGTTAAAACCAAAAGGAGAAAAAAAATCACACACACATGTTCCAAATTCTGTGGATTCCACTTAAATACACACCAATCACTGTAGTTTCTGAATAGGCACACAGTATCCAGTATACCTCTCAGGTCCTTAGGCACACTTCTTACTATATTTATAAAATAATATATTTTACTGATTTAGATTCATCTATGGAACAGAATCTGCAACATATTTTGTCACAGTTCCAGTTTAAATCATAAAGAACTGAAGGCAAAATGAGTTAGTCTCTAAGAAAGCAAAACTGGTCAGCAATGCATGCAGGAATAAATGTAACATCATACTTTTTCTTGCAATACAAAAATGCAACAGATTTTTTTCCCACAAGATGGGAAAGAAGTAAAAATTCTCATAATGTAGAAAACTCCATCTATAATTTTCAGTAGCAAGTGAAGGAAATGACTCTGAGTACACATTAAACCCTCTTTGGCTACCCAAGCCCAGAAGCTGCACTATGGGAAAGGTATACAACATCAGTTGTAAACCGAAGACAGTACACAAAGAGTGGTCAACAGGTTTATTTCTGTGATCATCACAGCACAGGGAAAACTCATGTCTGCATAAAAATTACTTTCTTAGGGGTAATTACTACACTGAAAAAAATCAACTCTTTGAGAAATAATATGCCCCCTTTCTTTTCATCCAAACCTCACTATCTTCTGGTCCTAATACAGATTCATTCCTATCTTCATCATAGGGAGCCCCTGGTGGTCCAGAGGGTTAAGGACGTGGCGCTGTCACCGCAGAGACCCAGGTTCGATTCCCGGCCAGAGCCACTCCCCAGGCAGATGGAGCTCGTTAGCCCTGTAAGGCAATCCATCTACGTCCTGAGGACCTCGCTGCCACTGTCCAAGCTCTCTTGGCCCCGGCAGATGAACCTCAGGATTAAAGGGTGGGCTCAGTTCCGCGCACACTGTGTCTCACCTAAAAAATCCAATGCGCAGGCTGGAAGGTGGAAAGACCTTCCCCGGTTCTTCGTTCGCAAAGACTGGCCTATCTTCATCATAAATAGGAATTATACTTAATAACTATCATACTATTTTCATATTGAGAAAAGAAGATTGTTCCAGAGCCCATACTGTTCCAGTGGAGAGAAGAAACATTGCTACTGAAGGAGATTAGGTAAGAATGACACAGTGAAAACCTACATGGAACTGAAATAAGTTATCTCTCTTAAGAATGATAAATAATTTAGACTTTTTGTATAAGATGTCGTAGGCATAAAAGATCATAATGGAAAAAAAATTAATTTATTTTGAAAGCACACTCTAGTAACAGTCTCTGTGTAGCATAAAAAAAAATCCCAGTGGATTGTTACTTCAAGGCTAGATATTATATATCCTATATCCTGTAACAAATTATTTTCTGAAAAACCCACTGTTTGGGTTCTACCAATAATTTTTTGCTGCCTGCTTCCCCAAAAGTCTGCAAAAAGTCTGGTATGATCAGACTGAGAAATATCTTGTTATAAGGCAGAGTACAGCCAACATATTTGGCTACAGGCCTGCACTGCTAATCTGAAAGCTACAAGGAAGAGAAACCATGGAAACCACAGAAGAACAAAACTGAAGCTAACTGAAATGTAATTTTCAAATAAGAATTTAATAAGACAATTAGGGAATGTTAATTAAAAAGGCCAACAGAATAAACACATTTATAAAGATATAATAATTTCAGTAAGTGGCAATCTATTACTGAAACCACATTGTGCTTAATGGTATTGCAATGGAGGATGTGCAGCTTAGGATTTATTCTGACTCTGTGGTCATCCATTCATACTGCGCAAGTACTTACAGTTGTAAATCTAGATATTAGCATTAGAGTAAATGTGACAACGCTGTTCTGCAAGCAGCCACTTGATTCTGATGTTGTAAGGGCTTTACGCAGGTCTACAAACCCACTTGTTTATTTTTTTACATGAACATGGAAACTTATGAGTTTTATCTACAGCTATGCTTGTATAATCAACTTACAAAACTACCTGTTCTTTAAATACCACCACGGTAAGCTTTATGGCATCCATGAGATGAGGATCACCAAATCATAGAATCACATTAACATCCTTAAAATATAATCTAAAAAAAACCCCATAACTATTCAAAACAAACAAACAAATGAAAAAGGAAACAAAACAAAACACCCAAACCAAAACAAAATAAAAAAGAAACCCAATAAAAGAAAAAAAAAAAGGAAACGAGACCTATTTTCTGGCATTGGCAGTGAAGATGTTAGAATCCAAGCCTTCTGGTCAACACTGTGAACTACATATTCATCAGCGCATTCTGCAATTGGAATTGGTAATGCCCTACTGAAGAGTTCAGGGGCAGGAGTTTTCAAACTAGTGTCCTAGACCAGAAGCAATTTAATAAACTAAGCCAGGCCGTGGCACACATGACAGCTAGTAAATACAGAGGCATACAGACTTACTTTTAGGTCAGAAATCTAAATGTAGACTCTGAACCCCGCTGATGGTTTTTCAGTAGTATAGTTTTTCTGGGAATAATGCCCTGGCATAACAGTGTGACCTGAAAAGGAAAAAGCTTAAGCATTTCTAACATTCTATAATCTCTCCAATGTGTTAACTCCCTTAGATAGTCAAAGTTCCCTAGGATGGATTGTCCAACCCTCATTCTCAGGAGGAAGCCTGGACCCTGGTGAATGAGGAATATTAAAAGAAAAAAATCCTCCTTTCATTTACAGTGATGCTGAGAGGCACTGAGTAGGGGTGGAGGACTGCAGGCAGAGTCTCAAGTAAGTAAAACAGACAGTGTTGATCACAAACTCTGAATATATTCAGTGCAGCTAAGAAAGCTCTGTACAACTGGTAAGAGGAACGATAAACTTGCGAACAGCTAAAACAATGCAACCACACTTTTTACTAGCATCAGTTAATATCTATAATGTAGAAAATCTGCAAATATTTGCCTAGCAATAGAATAAGGTATTCTTAGTCAAGGATGTAATCTCAGTCCAACAAAAAGAAGTACTTTCCCCCAAGACATTTGAATGCGATACTCATCATCACTAGTTGTCGAAAAATTATAACTCTTTACACTCATGCTTTGCCTTCTGTAGAACAATTCAAGGTGAAATTCACAACCTCAGTTAGAGGAGTAAGCTTGGAATACCTCAGGTCAGTATCCCATCTTTCTTGCTAGAGACCTTTTACATTATTCTTTCATCTACTTGACACATATCCTTCACTTGTTGTACCTTACTAAATTCCATGGAAAATAATATATAAATTTTGCCATTTAAATTAAAAGAGGAATTGCTCATTTTAATGAAGTGACACCTTATAAGACAGTGATGTTAAATGGTTGCTTTGAAAAGCTAGAACCATACATATTTTGAGTGTAATAACTTTGCTTAACTAATTTAATTCTTGAACTATTTTCACTACAGTTACAATTACACTTTCAAAAGACTTTTATTAAACTGCACACAAGCAACACTTCCATGCATCCACACACAGAGAGCACCCCTACAACATATTAGTGTGAGAAAGACCCTAGCTTTTTGAATTACCCTCACAGAGAGTGGAAACAATGTAACGAAAAGCTATTTAATCTGATAGACTCTACGAAAAAGTTTAGTTGTAGAAGAGAGGTATCTGGAACAGGTATGTATAAATTTAATTCTGTTTAAGTACTATGGTAGATCAAACAGTGTTTTATATCATTACACAAACAAGGGCTTAATTGTGTTACAATATTTTATTTTCCTAACATGGGCAAGGCTTATAACTCAGTCTTTCCAAAAATGGCCGCCTTTTCTCCTGTCTCAACTCCAGCACTAGATACAGTCATGGGATAGTTTTGGCAGCTGTGCTGGAATGTAATTTTTTTTTTTTTCTCCTCAGTACTAATGCCTTGATTGGCTTTCTAACAGAAAAATACAGGAACAGTAAGGGATCCAAAAAGTCTATGGTCATGTTTCCATATTTAAATGGATGTAAACAGTATTATTAAGAGACAATCAGAAAAATGGACAAGAAAGTATTCAAATCTTTTGATATCTGAGTATTTGCAGACATTTAGAATTAAGGCAAGTGCCAATGGTCCATTCTAACTTTGGTTTTAAATGATTCACAGATCTCTAAACATATTTAATACTATCTCTCTTAAAGGCAGGTGAACCTTCCAGAAAAAAACTCTTCTCTTAGAGCAATTTAGTCTGAAGGAAAAAGGCAATAATTATTAAAAGTATAAACTGACAAACAATTTGAACAATTCCTGACCTTTGGGAGCAAGAAGAAATACAGACAGCTCCGCTTCACACTCCAAAATATTTAATTCAATATTATGGTTTTGCTAGGACACAATAATGATTTTCAAGTAACTGGACTGGCAGCAGCATATATAGGACTGTCTTAACTTGCACCAGGGAGATCTCTTACCTACAAAGAGCAAATACAAGGTAAAGCGAGTCAGAGGAGAGTCCCTCCTATCATCAAAGGATTTCTCTGTATTTGTCATGTCAGCTTCAATATGGGGAAGGAATACATAAATAGGAACTCCCCCAAAAATGTAGGATTATAATCTTGTGACATTCTTCAAACTAGGAATTTCCTGAACCTTAAGCTTTTTTTCTAAGTCCATTGTATTTTAGATTATTTTGCCCAAGGTCTTGAATTATTTTCAATTATTTTTTTTTTTTTCAGAAAAAGAAGGAAATTCAACATGACTTAGAAACTGAGAAACACTTCAGTGGCTTCGTTCCAATAATTTTTTCAGTGTAATCTCAGCTATTGTCTTTGCACAAGAAAGAAAATTATAAAAATATAAATCCTCCTCTGGCTCCTTGTAAATTACTCCCTTAAGTAAATGATGTAGAGCTACCAGCATTGGATTTTAGTGCTTATGTTGAAATGGAAAGTAAGACCAAACGGCTACAGTATTAAGAGGCTAAATCGTGTTCTCTGAATTTGGAAATACAACTGAGAGATGAGGAAAGCATCTCTGTGGGTCATTTCAATAACCAGGGTAATGCCTACAGATTGTAGAAATAAGGCATCCACTATGGTACAGCAAAAAAAGGGCGACACACTGCTTTGTATTTTTCAATGGACATAGACTGTCACAATTTAAGATATTTTCTCTAACTTGTACTTTTAAGCACACAGTCTTGCAAACATTTGCTTACAACTGCCTTACAAGCAAATACTGTATTTTCTCATTAAGCATATTTGCTGTAGTAACTGGTTAAAAGAAAACAAAAGCTCTTTTGACCTCTACAACTTTTGTTGAGAATTGCAAGGTATTATTATTTTCAATACTCAGAGACTCAAGGAGAGCCAACAATAAAACCTCTACGCTGGACTTCTGGAGGGCAGATTTTGACCTATTCAGAAGTCTAGTCCAGAGCATGGCCTGGGAAACAACCCTTGAAAACAAGGGGGTTCAGGGGGGATGGATGTGCTTCAAGCAGGAAGTTTTGAGTGCACAGGAACAGGCTGTACCGGTGTGCCGAAAGGCAAGCCAGCGGGGAAGACAACCAGCTTGGTTAAACAGGGGGATTCTGAAGGAAATCAAGGATAAAAAGAGAGTTTACCAACTATGGAAGAAAGGGCTGGCTACTTACGAAGAATTCAGGAAAACAGCTAGATCATGCAGAAAGAAAATCAGGGATGCAAAAGTGCAATTTGAAGTTAAATTGGCCACTTCTGTTAGGAATAACAAAAAGTCCTTCTATAAAATACATTAATAACAAAAGGAGGGGCAAAGAAAACCTCCATTCTTTGATGGACTTGGAGGGAGATATAGTTAATAGAGATGAGGAGAAGGCTGAGGTACTTAACACCTACTTTGCCTCAGTTTTTACCAGTAAGACAGGTGGCCCTCAAGGCAACTGGCCTCTGGAGCTGGTAGACAGAGATAAGAAACCAAATAGCCCCCTTGTATTCCGGGAGGAAATAGTTACTGACTTACTGAGTCATCTGGATCCTCACAAGTCTATGGGACCAGACGGGATCCATCCTAGGGTGATGAGGGAGCTGGCAGAAGAGCTTGCCAAGCCACTCTCCATCATCTTCCAGCAGTCCTGGCTCACTGGGGAGGTCTCATATGATTGGAAGTTGGTAAATATCACCCCAATCCATAAAAAAGGCTGCAAGGCTGACCCTAGTAACTACAGACCTGTCAGCCTGACCTCGGTGTCTGGCAGAGTTATGGACCAGATCATCCTGTGTGCAGTCACACAGCACCTACAGGATGGACAAGGGATCAGACCCAGCCAACATGGGTTTAGGAGGGGCAGATCCTGTTTGACCAACCTGATCTCCTTTTATGATCAGGTGACCCACCTGGTGGATGAGGGGAAGGCTGTGGATGTGTCTGTCTGGACTTCAGCAAAGCCTTTGACACTGTCTCCCATAATATATTCCTGGAAAAGCCCATGGCTTGGACAGGGGCACTCTGTGCTGGGTCAGGAACTGGCTGGAGGGCCGGGCCCAGAGAGTGCTGGTGAACGGGGCTGCATCCAGTTGGTGGCCGGTCACCAGTGGTGTTCCCCAGGGGTCAGTGTTGGGCCCAGTCCTTTTTAACATCTTTATCGATGATTTGGATGAGGGGATTGAGTCCATCATCAGCAAATTTGCAGATGACACCAAGTTGGGAGGGAGTGTCGACCTGCTGGAAGGCAGGAGGGCTCTGCAGAGGGATCTGGATAGACTGGAGAGGTGGGCTGACTCCAATGGGATGAAGTTCAACAAGGCCAAGTGCCGGGTCCTGCACTTTGGCCACAACAACCCCCTGCAGCGCTACAGGCTGGGCACAGAGTGGCTGGAGAGTAGCCAGGCGGAAAGGGACCTGGGGGTGCTGATTGACAGGAGGCTGAACATGAGCCAGCAGTGTGCCCAGGTGGCCAAGAAGGCCAATGGTATCCTGGCCTGGATCAGGAACAGTGTGGCCAGCAGGAGCAGGGAAGTGATTCTTCCCCCTGTACTCTGTGTTGGTGAGGCCACACCTTGAGTATTGTGTTCAGTTCTGGGCCCCTCAGTTCAGGAAGGATATTGAGGTGCTGGAGCGGGTCCAGAGAAGAGTAACGAGGCTGGTGAAGGGACTTGAGCACAAGTCCTATGAGGAGAGGCTGAGGGAGCTGGGGTTGTTTAGTCTGGAGAAGAGAAGGCTTCGAGGTGACCTCATCACTCTCTTCAACTACCTGAAGGGAGGTTATAGCCAGGTGGGGGTTGGTCTCTTCTCCCAGGCAACCAACAATAGGACAAGGGGACATGGGCTCAAGCTCTGCCAGGGGAGGTTTAGGTTAGATGTTAGGAAGAAATTCTTTACAGAGAGGGTAATCAGGCATTGGA
Source organism: Empidonax traillii (assembly GCF_003031625.1). Lineage (NCBI taxonomy): Eukaryota > Metazoa > Chordata > Aves > Passeriformes > Tyrannidae > Empidonax > Empidonax traillii. Next base: position 977,672 of record NW_020955290.1, on the reverse strand, counting down.
ACGGCCTAC
>NW_020955290.1:967429-977578 GCF_003031625.1 Empidonax traillii | reverse complement strand
ACGGCCTACCCAGAGAGGTGGTGGAGTCACCATCCCTGGAGGTTTTTAAAAAGAGATTGGATGTGGCCCTTAGTGCCATGATATAGTAATTGGAGTTGGATCAGGGGTTGGACTTGATGATCTTGGAGGTCTTTTCCAACCCAATCTATTCTATGATTCTATGATTCTACTACAGCATCATTACCAACAGCTTTTAATGCACAGGCCCAGAAAGCTATTTAAGTCTGCTCGCTGACTGTGGCCCTTTTCTCATTGTACTGTAAAACACTTATCTGGTATCCTTGGAAATGCACCTCTTCTCCCAAATGTTTACGGAGTTATGGGGTTATTATTTTTCAATATCAGAAGTGAATCAGCTACCAACAAAAATACTCATATATAGTGAGTGAAGGCACATTCTTCAGACAGTAACTTAAAAATACGGATCAGCAGCCTAAATTTTCCCAGAAAGCATCAAATCAGCTCATGTCATTATCAGGGGAAAATAGAAAGTTTAAAGACTTTACAAATGATAATCAAGACATTAGCTGCCCAACTTTCACTGAGGCTCTGTGTGCACATGGATTTTGAAAAGTTGCAAATTTTTCCTTACCCTATGTAAGAAAAGCCATCCCTACTGGACTTCTAAAAAGAAACAAAGTGGATTGAGAAATACAGTTTGTGCTTTTTATTTTAGGGTGACATCTTTATATAGTTAATCTTTTTTTACTTTGTTACTTTCCATAAATTAATAAGCAGACCAAAAAACCTATCACAACGTTTTATATTTCTGCAATATTTTTTTATCAAATATTTTGGAATAATGGAGAATTCCTACCGGATCTTCTGTTTTGTGGTTATTCAGCAAATCAGACAGGAAATCATCATGAAGACTTTCTCTCCGAATCAATGTAAATTCACGTAGGAAAACTGCTTCTTGATTTTGGTCTCCAAAAACCTAGAAGGAAGTGCACAATTTTAATTCTGTCACAGACACAATCATAATATCCAGATAAATATGACTGGAACGTTAAAATGCCATTAACAGTCTTTTGTTTTCCATTACTGCACTCATTCTAGTCAGATAGTGCTGCCATCAGTGAGAACACTGATATGTGTTTAAAGAATGTCAGTATATTAATGAATAACTGCCATTTACGTGAGACTTTTTTGTGAAAGAAGTTTCTACATTGTTATTTACAGCTATGGTCTATAAGGCAGTTAATGTTTAAAAACTCTTTTGGGAAATGAATTAGCATTTAAATTGTATTTCTTCTTCATGGGACAGATCATGTTTGTCTAGAGTTATGACTGTTCTGTCATAAGAAGTTAGAGTTTAAAACTTTTAAGGGACAGAAAAAAAATTATTTATTGGCTGGCAAACTTCCATATGCATATTACATTCAAAATATTTTAAACTAACTTTTTTTTAACAAACTTCAAACTAACTTTTGTTTTTAGGAATATATATATATAAAATGTAATAATGTAACCTGCTCCTGTTTTTGTGTAATGGCCAGTCTTCGCGAACGAAGAACCGGGGAAGGTCTTTCCACCTTCCAGCCTGCGCATTGGATTTTTTAGGTGAGACACAGTGTGCGCGGAACTGAGCCCACCCTTTAATCCTGAGGTTCATCTGCCAGGGCCAAGCGAGCTTGGACGGTGGCAGCGAGGTCCTCAGGATGTAGATGGATTGCCTTACAGGGCTAACGAGCTCCATCTGCCCGGGGAGTGGCTCTGGCCAGGAATCGAACCTGGGTCTCTGCGGTGACAGCGCCACGTCCTTAACCTCTAGACCACCAGGGGCTCCCGCTAAATATATAAGCTATTTGAGAAAGAGGTTATTTCTTCAGTAATTGACTAACCACTGTTTTTCAAAGTACAATCCTAAGTACAATCATGACATTTTTATAGGTTTTGAAAATAAATAATTAAAGCAAATCCACTTTATTCTTCATGTTCACACATCCTTTTTTAATTTGGTTATTCAAGCCAATGAATTTTTTTTCTCAGGTATAAAGTAAATTAGAACTGTTGGAACCAGTGAAATATTGGGGATGGTTTTTCTACATATTAATGGAACATACTGAAACACTGTTGTTTCATTAGGCTTGCTGTAAAGAAATCCACTACAGGAGAAATCTATAAAGATTGTTATCAATCAGAAACAAGGACTGTATTGTCTCTGGAAATCTAGTAGATTTTTCAGTTTTCAGGACTCCACAACATATTTTAAAGGTCATTCAGGTTCAGAGAATAGTATGCTTTACCAAAATTATGAAGTAAAAATATGTAGTACTTTAATATTTGACAACAGCAACCAAAACACTAGTGTGAAGTAAGCAAATGCAATAAATAATTTATTGATATGAGATACTGATTTATTTTACCATAAAGGTATATGAGATACTCATGCACGGTAGTCATTTAGTTTCTAGTTTCTCATTCTTTTTCTGTTTCTACATCTCAAGGACAAGATATTATAATCAGGAATGATTGAATGGTATTTCCTCACGTATTTAAGATAAGGACAGTACTTATAAATGGACTGTCATTACTCACAAGAGCTGCAGTTACTAAATTTTTTCTAAGAAGTCCACGCTCTGCTGTTTTTATTATGACTATTTCTTCTATTCCTTCTTCTGTGTAACTATTTATGCTGTATCTACTTATCCTAGCTGAGAAGTTCGAAGAAGAGCCTGGGAGTTGCATGATGTGTAGTGTCCAGAGGGAAGATGAAGTACAGGTTTGCCTTTATATTCCCTTACAGTGAGTTGGTACTGCTGTTTGGGAGGAGGCAGTCCTCCCTGACAGCTGGAACTGAGATCAGAGCTGCTGCAAAGCTAGTGCAGCTAAAACAGGCTGACTAGAAAAAGATAAGCTAATGAAGTTTCAAAGGGGGATGGAAATATCTTTATATGAAGTGGGAAGAATTAAGTGGGAAGAATTAAGTCCCTGAATCCAAACTTATGCTCATTAGTATGAGACCTTTTCTGTGATGTAAGATTCTTGCCTCTAGTAGTAAAATCCAAGGCACCTAATTCTTTTGGTTGCTTTGAGATCTTCTGCTGTAAGTTTCTAGTTAAACTAAAAAAAAAAAAAAAAAAAAAAAACCAAAACCAACCACCAGCTAATACTTTACATAACAGGAAGAGTTTTACAAGAGTGGGGTTTAAAAAATTTTACTTAGCTTCCTGCCTTGTGGATAATATTGAGAGACATGCCCACTGATATTCCTTTTATATTATTGAGTCATAGCAATGAAGAATCCTCAGAGGTGTCCAAGAAAGAAACATGCATGTGTCCCAAATAAAAAGAAGCCCGGCTAATGACACTTTTTTTTTTTTTTTTGACAAATCACTATCTTACGAATTAAAATTGTTCTGAAACAGCTCTTATTATAAAAATGTTTCAACCCAAGATTGGCCAAAAATGCTCCAACACTTAGTTTCATAAAAGAAATCTATACTTTTATTTTACTTCCACTTAATACTCTCTACTTGTGATTTTAAACACTAATTTTAAACAACCTAAACCTTCCCTGGCATAACTTCAGGCCATTTCCTCTCATCCCATCTCTTGCTGCCTGTGAGACTGACCCTCACCTCACTACAACCTCCTGTCATGTAGTTGTAAAGACCAATAATGTCCCCCCTGAGGCTCCTTTTTTCCAGGGTAAACAATCCCAGCTACCCTAACCTGCTTCTCAGAGGCCTTGTGCTCCAGACCCTTCACCAGCTCCATTGCCCTTCTCTGGACATGTTTCAGCACCTCAATGTCTTTCCCGTGAAGGACACAAAACTGAACATAGGATTGGAGGTGAGACCTTACCAGTGCTGAGGATGGGTATGATCCCTTCCCTAGTCCTACTGGCCACACTATTGCTGATACAGACCAGGATGCCATTGGCCTTCTTGGCCACTTGGGCACTCTGCTGGCTCATGTTCATGTGTTAACCAGCACCCCTAGATGCTTTTTCTCTGGGCGGCTTTCCAGCCACTCTCCTCCCACCCTGTAGCAGTGTCTGTGGTTGTAATGGTCCAAGGGCAAGATCCAGCACTTTGCTTTGTTGAACCTTACACCATTGGCCTTGGCCCATTGATCCAGCCTGTCCAAATCCCAGTGCTTCTAATTTCAGAAGTCAAATTATGAACAACGTAGAGTCACTTCCCCTCCAATGATTTAACTTCTCACTTTGCTTATTTTATTCCTACACAAATATAGTCAGATTCTGCAAATTCTTTTCCTTGTAAGAGCAGTTTCTATCTAGTTCTCATAATAAATGAAATCTATTGATAAAAAATGTATATGCAGTAACAACAATCTCAAAAAAGTATTGCTCAGCCTTAAAACTTCAATGTTTACCATATCAACATTAATGCTTTGACTACTCCTAATTAGGTAGGAGGGAAAGAGATGAAAGAGGCACTACTCAGAAAGAAAAGACAGAGCAATGTAGTCTAAAAAAGACACTGGGATACTGAGGATAAAAGAAGAAGATGAGAAATAAAAAAGCAGAAAAGCAGTACTGAAGGAATGATTTATTTTTCTTTTAATTTAGCAAACTTTAATGACAAAGTATTGAAGAAAGGAGATAACTGAATAGCATGCTGTCCCAGTTTAAATGAGACAAAGGTCTTTTGCTGAGGATGGATTAGGAGAAAGAGACCCAAACCTCCTTTTCTAAGCAATTATAAATCCGAAATTAAGAGGCTCCGATTGAAGGAAAACAAATTATGGAAAAGGGAAAAAAATAACAGCCCTTTATTAAAAGGTATGTGTGTATTAACAGGAACACAGAAAAAAACAAAGTAAAACAACCAATCAATACCCCTATACCCACCAATAATCCCCTTCAAGAACAAAATCGATAAACCAGCAAAAGGAAAATTAAATAGTTCAATTTTTAGCACCCTTTGGTGCAGTTCCAGCCACAGTCAGCAGGGGGAGCCGTCGGGTCACTGGAGATGCAAAACTTGTAATGTCCTATACCATTCACCAGGTGGCGTTGTTGAGTTATCAAAGGTGCATAACTTGTAATGTTCTATAGTAGTCACCAGGTGGCGCTGTTGGATCACTGGAGGAGTAGAACTTGCAATGTCCAGTGCCCGTCACCAGGTGGCGCTGTGGGATCCTTGGCTGCCGCCAGGTGGTGGGGGAGGAGGGGGAAAGGGGGAGGGAAACAGAAAGTTCTCCCAATGGAAGAAAAAAAACTCACGATTTTCAGTTGGTGAGGATTTCGCGGTGAGCCAAGCCTGCAGCTACCAACAGCTGAGCAGAGAGCAGCAGTAAAAAAAACTCTCCTCCGACAGGAAAAGACAAAGAAGAAACCAGGCAGTCTCTCCTCCGTGCTGCAGCCTCCGAGCTCCAACCCCCCAGAGCTGAGCTCCAACCCCCAAACCCCACCTCTTTCCATACACACACCCTGGCCTTTTCCCAATTCCTGCCCCTTCGTTGCAAGGCGACTAATGTCTCGACCATTTAGTGGAGGAGGCCAATTCCTTTGGTTTTGACCTGATGGTCCATTAACAGAAGTACACACTTGCACGCGGGGGATGGGGGGGGGGGGGGGGGGAAGGGGAAAAGAAAAAAAAAATTCCTTGCTAAAATCAGAACTATGTCATATGCAGTCATCTAAAAGAAGCTATTCTCTCCTTGATTTACATCATACACTTTTCTGCTTTGAGCAGTAGTTCCCCCTGAGTTCACCTTAATTTATACACTGCCTGATAGAACTTAGTCCTAGCAGAATATGGCCATCCTTACTGAGAGAACTGGAATAACATTAAAGATGAGTTTCAGTAAATTGGAATAATATCCTGAAAGACTGTTATCCCTTTTTCAAGTTTCCCTTAAGTCTTGGCTATATTCATATGACCACTTAATTCCCTCAGGAAACCTATTTTCATCATAACATTGCCACCATATCTCTGATCTGTCTTCCTTCAGTTCATGATGAGACAAGCTTAGAAAACAATTATCAAAAATAAGACCCTGTAACCCTTCTTAAGCAGTGAGGAAACCATACAAACGGAGAGTAACCTGGCAGAAATCTGATCTGCAGCAGCAGCAACCATGCACAGCAGTATGTGGCTTTCCAAGAACCTGCTAACAGCATTGTAAATGTGGTTCCACTAGTGCACATGAAGATCAACAGCAAAGCATTGAAGTCTGTCAGCATGAGGAAGTTGTCTGGGTATTCACATGCTCAACTAACATTGCAAATGAGCCTTTTATGATATTGATATGAGGCAAAATTCCAGCAAATACCTAAACAATAATGTTTTTCTCATTTTAGCACAGTTTCTATCTCTTAAACCAATGCAAATCATTAGTTGTTCCATTAGATCCAGCAGTGTGAGTCCACGTGGCAGAAACCTTTGAGGAATCAGGCTGACAAATACAGAAATAGAAAATAAAAGACCTAACACAAATCAGAGGGTAAAAGGATTAATCCAGCCAACACAGCCTAAGTTTTCTTGTACTTGGTTACTGTGCCACTGTGGAAGCAGTTTCATTCATCATCATCATGGCTAGGCTTCGCGAACGAAGATTTGAGAGGGGCTCTACCCACGCTTGCTACAAGCGTGCTGATGGCTAAAAAGGCCAATGCGAGATAGACAAGTCTGGTTGCAGAACGCACAGCAGAAGACTCCCCAGGTGATATCAGAAGCAGTTTCATTACTTTTGCTGTGATTGGCAATAAAGTAAACTAATACTTATTCTTTGTTTGCAAGGTGAAATAGTGATATTTTGCTGAATTCTTGAGGCACAGAAGTGAAAACACAGGTCAGAAATCTGATGCAAATAATTATGGTAAAGCAATACCACCTTTCTCAGTGCAGAGGATGAGGAATTTCAAAGTATCTCACTCACAGAGCAGAAATATCAAATGTGGCCTCAAGTATTCATAATTAAGTATTTATAATTAACTATTCAGGCATATCCCAGAGTTGTATCAAGGTGACAGTTGCTCAGTTGAACCTTTTTTTATTTTGGATATCCAAGGCCCAAAGCACACAGAAAATTATCACTAACATCAAAACCTGACACAAAAAGAATGTACTAGTTTATTAAAAACGCTTCTTCTGACAAAATTAATTTTTAAAATCAGGTTCTTTAACTTCACTTTTTTTTCCCCAGAGACCTAGAGTTTTTTGACAATGGTAAGAAGGATTGCTTCATCTAACTAGTAGTATTCTTAGGCATGAATCTCTTGATTTTCATGACAGAAACAAATTAGAACAGGAACTATGAGACAGAACGTAAGGTATTAGATATGAGAAAAGTAGCAGTGACATTTAGAGTGAGGGATGAGGAATGCAAGCTTTAACGAGCCATGTTGTTACACCATGCCTTTTTTTGGACTAAACTCCACTCTAAACATCATAGCAACTTATGCATGTATTTAAACTCTGAATTAATCTCAACAAAACTTACCAACAACATCCCACTTTAACACCTGCATGCATCCAAGAGAGAGTGCCACACTTTCATGTGGGTGGCAAGAGCTTTGCTACATCCTTCAGCCCTGCCAATCATGCAAGAAGAAAAAGCATCCCAGGAGACTCACAGATGTATCCAACTGCCCAATAAACTTGACTCATACCACTGGAGCCTCAAGAAAATGTTTAATAAAATCTCATAGGGAGTTCTGAAATAAAAAAAGTTATTACCGTTGCCCTTAATGCACCATGGTTTTGTGCTGCAATATTGATCCAAATTTTCTTTTCCTCTATTCTCCAAAATGGAATGAGAAGTAGGGTGGGTAGAGAGGGGTACAAGTCCAATACCAGGTCCCAGAAACAATTCAGAAGCAATTATAGTCTGTCTCAAAATCTAAATTCTGAAAGCTGTTTGTCTTTAACAAAATCTATGTAAGGATTTAAAATATGCAGACATATTACAGCCTGATTCTGCCATTGTTAATCACTCTGAAAATTTTTCATTCCTCTGTGGAGAACCAGAAAACTGTGAACAATTTAAAATCTATTCTGTATGTTGCCTTCTGGGAATTTCTTGGGTATGATCACGCTATGTTTTTAATATAACTACATCCAAAAGGAGATACTACCCGATTTAATTTAGGACATCATTCTCCAAATGATTCTCCAAATTATTTTCTCTCATACCATGTTTCCTTATTACATGTTTCAGAAATGTTCAGAATTTTCCAACTTAATTTTCTGGGTCCCCATGGGGAAATATGCCGATTCAGGTAATCACAGAGACTGTGTATTCAATGCATTTGTAATTCAGTTGATAATTTGAAGTGTTTACTGTCATGAAGCCAACTCTTGCTTTAAACCAAAGACTAGAAAAATCCATGTGAGAGACAAGGTAGACTCCAAAATAAAAAATCTGATTTTAGGCAGAGGTAGTAACAGCTCCAGCTTAGATTTCTCTTTTACCATTTCTATCTCACAGACTGAACTCCAGAGCTGTGAAGACTATTCTCCCAATGAAAACTTCCCACCCTTCTATAAAATGTATATCTCTTCATATTTAGTTCAAACAAACTGTTCTATTGCCAAAACAAGGACAAAAAAATAAAGCTTTTATTTTCTCTTTCATTTTTATGAGGTCAGGCAAGATAATTTGTTTCATTTCTAGGCCACTATAATAAAATGAAAGGAAACTGTGGGCTATTATAATAAATCTGCCACTGGTGATGGCATTAAGCTCCCAGTGACCCCACAGCACAGCGATAAATGTTCTTATTTGAGTTTAGATAGCTTTCCCATGAGCCTCTCTGTTACTGACATGCTGGAAAATCTACCGGAGTGGTGTCACCATATAGAAATTATTTAACACCATGTGGGAAAGCAGGAGAAAACTCAGGCGATTGTACGCACAACTCTCACACAGTAAGGAAAGAGCTTGCAAGAAAGTACTCAGATTCTCACCACGTTAACTGTGTTGAATTCTTCACCTTCGATTCTGACAGAGGTTCAGCATCTCTGCTGAAGGCAGAAGAGATTGTCCCAGGCCTAAGCTAACTGTTACCAGTGTATTTCTTCCTATCTTTCCTACAAGTAAGGATTGAAGGATTGAAGGGGAGTTCCTTTGTTCATGTAGAATTTTTATTGAAGGTAACATTTAGAGGTTAGCTTCCCAGCTTTTCTTTGCATGGGTAGCTAATGGCTCGTTCTTGCCTTACAGCCCTTAGATTTTATGTCTTCGATTCTTAGCTTGCTAACTGTCTTTTAGAAGCAAGAAAGGGTTGCCTCAACTTACAAATTAAATCAATTCTAAGCCAACATTTTTCACTGTTGCAATATCTTCTTCTGACAGCTCAAAATAGAATTGCATGTCCCAGGAAGGATAAGTTATATGACAGAAACAAACAAACCACCAAAAAATCTTTACTCATGAGGAAAACAGATTTTTCCTGAGACCAGAATATCAACAATATTGCTTTACAATTCCAGTCTTTCCAAACAATGATGAAATTATTGTTTCTGAATTAATAGCCAGTCTCTTAGGAAACTGGCTACTGTTTGTAGTGGTTTTGTAGGTTTAGAATTTTTAAAGAGAAAAGGAGGCTCTTGTTTGGCTTCTCTGAAGGTACTCACTCTGTGCCTTAAAGTACAAACGCAAATAGCAATGTAATTCCCAAGGGAATGTTTTATTCAACAGTGAAATGTTCCCACCAGAAATCTTTTTGCTAGTCTTGAAATATATTTAATCTTTTTTTCTTTTCTCTCTGCCTTTCCACAGAGACTGAATTCATGAACTATCTTAATGGTAATGTCCTGACTTCTTTTAAAGCTTTGTGAAGGAAATGTGGCTTTGTGCTAATTATTTTCAGTTCTTAAACAGGCACAATAGCAGAGTCTGGTCAATGTATTCATTAAAGGAATTATTTAAGGTCCATTTCAGTCTCTCATTATAAATGAACAAAAGAAACAAAAAGTGATTTGCACTCAAGAATTACAGCATGAAGTGTCCCTCAAACAAAACCACCAGCTACTAACATCTTAGCCAGACATTAGCAATGATGGGGATAAATCTGTAAAGCATGCACACGCCTACACTTGACCCACAGTGTACCAACAAGAGAGAAAGCCAATATGGCCCTATTAAATGGAGTGGCAAAAATGCAGAATGCACAAAAAGACAGTGATTATCCTGTTGCCAAGCAATGATAGCAAAAAAAAAAAAAAAAAA
>NW_020955290.1:966114-966712 GCF_003031625.1 Empidonax traillii | reverse complement strand
GGAGGGGAAAAGGGAGGGGAAGGAGAGGGGGAAGGAGAGGGGGATGGGGAAAGCAGAGGGGGAGGGGGGAAGGGAAGGGGATTTTCTTTCCAAAACATGCCAAACAAATAGTGGTTTTCAAAATACCTGAAAGCAGACACACAAAATTCTATGACACTAAATTAAAGAAAACTGGAAGATAAGGTCTGAAGAATTCATTTTCCATCACTTCTTTCACTGTTCCACTTGGCTGAGTATCAACAGGTATGGAAAGGTTAACTCAAACATAATTATTCAGAAGATACAGCAGTTTTTAAGTTGTCAGAGTCAGTATGTGCCATGTAAAAAAACGGAGCAAGTAACAGCTTCAGAAATCATTCTGAAAGCTTCAGTGTGTTCATTTATCAATGCATCTTGTCACTATCTGCAGTATTTTCCAAAAGGCAAGAATAAATAATAAACTGCGTCAAATTGCATGAACAAATAATCATCTGGGATAAGCAAGATCAGTTATTCTCAAATGTTATATAATCAGCAGTACCTGATTTCAAATTATTATTAGCATGAAAGTAAGCATAAAATGCAACTTATCATTGATTGGCAACATACATCACAATTA
>NW_020955290.1:945845-961383 GCF_003031625.1 Empidonax traillii | reverse complement strand
CATGAAGTACACACAGCTGCCTCCCACTCAAAATGGTGCTACGCTAAAAATGTCTTTAATTGGTATTTTGAACAAATGCTTACAAAAAACCAGTAGAAAGAGTAGAGAGTAGGCAGAGAAATTACAAGACACCACTTGCTAAGATCAAAATTAGTTCCAGTTTTCACTCATCTGATGATTTAATAAAAGGACTTTTTTCCCCCTTAATGAGACTCAGTGCAAAACTTCATTCATATGAAAGTTACTGGCTGGCTCCAAATATATTCCCTAAAATAAATTCATCCAATTTGAATTTATATCCTCATAATCCTGTTTATTCTAACTCTATTAGCATTCAGAGTGCTGCTTTATTTTTCTTTAAAGTTAATAAAGAAATGTCTTAAACTTCCAGTGTCCATGTATGAGCCTTTGATTGCTTTTTCCAAGCAAGTTCAACTTCTTTTTAGCCACCTGTTAACAATCTTTAACAATCTCTAAATAGAGATTGGTCAAATCTTGAATTCAGTCTTGTTCCTCAATTCCAAGTCAGTAAATCAAGAGACAAAATCACCAAGCTTGAGACTGTGAGGTCACTGCAAACAAGAAGAAAACTGGATGACATTCTATGAACAGACCTGCTTATGGATGACCTGCACACAGACAACTAAACAGATTTAACCAATCATTTGCTGTCCAAAACTTGCTCAGCAATGACAGTTTCTAAAATACTATTAAGCAGCTTGTAGAAAACGAACACAAGAATCACCTTCATATTTGATTCACTAGTGAGCCACATTAAGACTAAATGGGATTAAACATAGAGCAGTACTTCATTAGACAGCTCATTTGTTTAAATAATTCTCTGAATCACAGACAAAGGATATGTTTTAAAGAGCATAATTTTTCATTTTTAACTACCACAAAACAAATCCAACTTTTCTCTTATGATTAGAACTGTAAATTATGAGGAGTTTTGGTTTTACACTAAAACTTCTCCAATATAAATTTAACTAGAAGAGTGGTCATGGTAAGTAATTTAAAGCTGTCTATTCAGTAAATAAATATATCTGCCCAAGAAAATGATACTAAAATTACCCTAGCTTTCAAGTGCCTTCTTCTCTATTAATTCTATGCATTATTTACTGCCTTCTATTACATACATTAAGTAAGGGGATATTTCTTACTTCTTGAATTTGTTCATATTTTGTGCAACACAATACATAACCTATTGACACATGCTTCTGTCTCATTTGAGTGTATGTCGTGTTTAAGATGAAAACAAATTCCATTCCAGTAGGAAATCAGGGAATTGAAAATATGATTCTTGTCTTGACAAATGAAGTTTGTCTCACTCTCCTATTTTAATATCAAGTGGGAGTTATTCTGAAACAGCTTTTCAACGTGAGTACTGGTGGTGTAAAAGAAAAAAGTTAAAAAAAAATGGAACCTAAAAATCAACCTGTAGAGAATGAGGGTGTTGTACAATGGAAATTCCTCTTAATTCTATTTTCATATGTAAGAAAATTGATTCACATGGCAGAAGAAAAAGTTATTTATCTTTCAACACTTATTTTGGGGCATGCATTCTGATAAATGTACCTCAGCATGCAAGTCGCCTTTATTTGAGAGAAAAGAGCAAGACACTCTCACTAAGCAGGAGGTCTTGAAATTGACTTGCTTCAGACATACTTTTTCTTCTTCATATAACAGTTTTAATCAGATACAGGAATAAGACATTTACAGTGTACACTCTATTACATATTACTTTATTATTTATTTCAAAGTACTCAACCCAGAGAACATTTTGTCAACAATAGAAAAAGATTATTTAAGGACAAATAATAATAATAATAAAAATAAATCTTGACATGCTTCAGACATCTTATCCAGGATAGGAATATTAAAAGTAATTTCTTATAATCCCTAAAGTATGTTTCTATGAGGAATTTTTATCCCAATTATAGATGGAATTTATAGGATATCATGAACCAGGGAAATCATCACTTGACTCCTCTCAGACAATTGTAAGTCCTCTCTACCGTATGTGTTTTCTCAGCTATTACCCAACCTCAGCCATCTGTGAGTCCTCTTCCAGGACTCAGCAGGACTAAAGAGGGCTCCCTTACTATGACTTTAATTTTACAAAATGGGAAAAGTGATCACTTGAGTATATTCATAATCTTGAAATAATGGAAGAAGCAGGTGTTTTCCAACAAGAACTCAGTTCCCAGTTGTACTCTTCCATTAAACGGATTTCCCTACTTCTCTCTTGCCTGCCAGTGACCCAGTTCCAGAGCTGCTATATTTATTCATGTGATAGCAGGAGAAGTTTTCAAGATTGCTCAACTGTTTAATGTTTAGTTCTCAAGAAAATGGACCACTTCATTTTTATTCAAATAATTTTACTCTGTATTATTGTAGCACTTCTATAATTTAAACGTAATATGTGGCTAAGAAGGGAGCAACTAATGGTCATTGGTTTAACGAACTTTTTATGGGCTTGTAAATTACTTCAGAAAAATAAATGTGTGCCTCCACCTACAAAAAGCTTCATATTTCTAAAACCAAAACCACAAATGTTTTTGAAGTTGCTCAGATATTTAGTTTCTTATTTTTCCCATCAGTTTTATTTATCCCAGCAGAGAAAAGTGCTAAAACACCCTTAAAACAGACCAACTGCTCTTACAGTCATCCCAGCCAGAGAAAGAGCAGGAAATACTGGCAATCTTACATTACATTTTCAAGCAATTCCTAGTTAAATTTTGCAGATTCTTGTGCAGATCCTAAATCTTTAAGAGATTTAGGCAAACTAAGAGTTCTTATCTTCCAGGATTTTCTCTCTATCCATGTAAACATTCCTAGCCAGGGCTCATTGAATGAGGACCATGCAGCTCTTCGTACCATTAACTTCCTACATAAAATACAGATAGAGGCTGCATTAATTTAATCTTCAGTATTATTTTAATTTCTTATAAAAATAGGCCTATGTGATTAATTCCTATCTAAGACTATCTAGACTTTCTGTATTTCACACAGAAAACTGCTATGAATGTGGCTGAACAAAAATAAACTGAAGCCAATATAAACTAAACCCACTTATTTCAAGGTGTCATGTTTCATGTTTTGCTTCACTTGTAGCACATTTGAATTTTGAAAAAAACAATTCTACTTATCCAGGGATTTACTTTTCTTATTTAATTTGCAACTACAATTCTACTAAAACAAATTAGTCACAGAAGTAAGTTACAACCAGTTAAAAATTTGAAAACGTCCTGTTAAGTAGTCATTTTCAAAAGTAAGCTAGGTGGTTAGGTCTTTGTTTACTATACTTCAAAACAAATGAGCACAGATTATTAAATACAAGCATCACTTTTAAAAAGCATAACATAGATGCAGTTGCTCTCATCTTTCAAATAAGAACATGTTGGATTTGATGCCTTTCAGTACAATTTCAATTCTGAAAGCCTCTGTTTTCTTTTCAGTCGTAAGTACCTCTGTGCAATAGCAAATTGGATTAAAGAGGATTAAAATACTAAATACAGTTTTACTGATGAAAAATCATCTGTATAAAATAATTTATGCAAAACCAAGTAACTAGGACCAGGCTACCAATTTTATGTAATTATACTGGCTGTCTAACACCGCTTCTTTACCCTTCATTCTGGGTAGTTTAGCATTGATGCTAAAAAATGTTGAGAGACCCTGCTACAGGTTAAAAAATCTTTTGCCCTGGAGAACTTCTTTGCTTCTGCATTAAGAGTTCATTCTGTCAGATTAGCTGTAATTGAGGATCAATGCCACTCAGAGGTGCCTTGACTTTTCAACAGTTGAATACTACTTTATTTGCAGGATATTAACAAGAGGGGTTTGCTGCTCTGGCATTGAACAGCAAGCCATTGTTGACCTACTTCATGTTTGATTCACCATTCAGTTTCTAATTAGACAGCAAAAGCATATTCTGGGGCCAGCCTGACAGATCATATCACAGGACCAGATCACAAATCAGCAAGACAGGGAGATGAAGCATTTGCTTCATCTAGAGGGCATATCACTTCTTTTGAGAGCTGCAGTGTAAATTCGGATGATAAGAAACAGAGACATGTAGCCATCTTTTAATAAGAACAGAAAGGATGTCATGTGAGAAGAACGGGAATTCATCTTCAATCCACACTTTCCCTCAAGCATTCTGCATGAAGAGGGTTATCTCTTTAGGTAATGCACTAGCCTAGTAGCACAGAAGGAAAAACACAAAACAGAAAAGCACTGTTGCTAGAAGGACAACACATTCCAAAACAGCAAGGAGATGCTTGTTGCAATACACTCTCTTTCCCTTGAATTTCTGCCACAGGGACCTCAAACATTGGGTCTCTGAGGAGGAAGACATGCCAACTGTGCTCTTCCTAAGCAGCCCTTAGCTGTTAATTCATTAGGTGTCAATGAAAGGCGGCCTGTTCCCCACGTCCCTGGGCTGGCTGTCTGCAGCAGTGGGTGGTGACTAGTGGGATGATGTAACCCAAAGTGGCTGTCGGCAGTAGGTCATGGTTCATCTGCTTCCAGTAAGGAATTACAGCTGTGCAATCTACAGCCTTTACTCAGGAGAATCGGCCACATGCATGAAAGCATCCTGTAGCTGTTACTTGTATCTTCCCCAAAGAAAGCCACAGGAAAGAGGAGATTAGAGAGAACCACAGTGGGTCACTGGCATGGCAAACATTCAGTCTCAATGAGACAAGGTCCATTAAATAAAGTAATCACAAAATATTAAGATATCCAGGTGAAAACTTAAGGAATATAAGTGCTGAAGCAAGCAAAATATTTGAAAATGCTGGTAACCAATCCACTTTTTGAGCAGTGGTACACTGTAGAATGGAGCGTAAAGCGGGCAAAAAGAGTAACATCAATCCTTCATAGGAAAAGGCTAGTAATTCAGAGAAACAAGGTAACACGAAAGTTGAAAAGATGCTGGAAACATAATGTTAGGAAGTTGCTGGTTGGCTCCCCTCATTTTTTCTCATAACAGACATTCTAGTGAGGATCAAATAAAGGATTTTTTTCAAAACAAAAAATAAATTAAGGAAAAGTCAGTTAAATTTGAAAGGAGAATACTTCAAGTTTGTCCTACAAATGTGGCCTACCCTAGTATCAAGGATATCCCTGTGTATGCACCAAGTGAACTTAAGCTATGAAATTCCTACGTGGTCCAGTAGCTATCCAGGCAGCCATCTGCATTACAGCCACCTGCAGAAGTGTATTTATTTGGAACAGTGAGTTGTCCAAAACAATGGGGACTGACTAGCCATTCTAGCCATTTTCCAAACAAAGCGTCTGACTACTTCCTCCAGGAGTGTTCCATGTGAAATTCTGGATTGTATTGAAGATGCTTCCTGAAAAGTGGTAGAAGTGCATTTACTAGTTTGTATGTTTCAGTGTGGTGACTAACATTGTGGGTAAAGGAATCCCACCCTTCCTTCCAGATATCCCCTAGAGGATTCCTCTGCAGAACTGAATAAAGAGTGCAGAAATATGACAGTCAGTAGGAATTCTTTCTGCAAATGCAGACACAGGTTAAGTACAACAGTCCTTTGTACATGGTTAATATGGTGAGGAGACACTTGGTAAGTAATTCTAGCCAACAAAGAGTGAAGGATCATGCATATTACGAAGTGGTCACAAAGGACCATCTGAGTGTAAAATGTGATTCAGAGTTTCACCTGGTTCTACTGAAGACAGCAAGGAACCTTGATATCATGACTTGGACAGTAATCAATCATCCTGTCTGAAAGAATTCACAAGTGTTCTATCCTATCCTATTCCACAGCTCCAAAAAATTTGGGCTTTTTTTAAACAAACTTTCTGCCTATAAGAGTCTGTGGAATAGCCAAGCACAAGCTAAAAAAAGGAGACTGTTAAAGTATGTAGCCACAATAAGAGGCAATACAAGATGGAAGCTTCTGGAGAACAGATACAAGAAACTTATTCACAAATACATATATTTCATATGCAAAATAGAAGAAAAAATTTATTTTCAATTGGTAACAAAACATTAAAAAAAGGATTAGAACATAATAGAATAGAATAATTCAGTTGGAAAAGACTGACAATGATCATCTAGTTCAAATGCCTAATAATAAGGTAACTGGTGGAACATTGCCAATTTTCAACCTAAGCCATCCTTCTGAAAGGATGCTTCCACATAAATTATAAATCTGTCAAGTTGGGGAAGAAATTTCACACAAATAGACATTCAGGTGACATCCATTAAAGTTGAATTCTTTTGCTTATTAGAAGAACTGAATTATATAATGACAAGAATAAAGAACTGTTAATGTAGACAAGCTGTCAGGCAAAAATGGAAAAAGGACTCTGAATGTATGTAAGTCAAAAATGTAAAACAATAGCTTTCTCAGGTCAGGACAAGTAGGAAGCTGCAGAAACATACAGAGAGGAGAAAGGCTTGTTTTTGTAACTGAATCACGGAAGAGAGAAAGTTGAGTAAAACACAACACAAAAACAGATTTTAAAAATCCAGTGAAAATTGGAAAAAGCACAAAGATGATAGAAAACATCAAGAACAGGAAATACAGAGGGTGAGAAAGATATAAACTTGGCTTAGAAAATTACTGAGGTCAATGAGAAATAAGCAAGATTTTTATACAATTAATGAAGTCAATGAGAAATGAGCCATATTTTTGTAGAATAATGTAAGAAGACTGATCAACACACTGAACAGATTACAGTGACATTTATAAAATGTAAATCTAATTGTAAAATAAAAACAAAAAGCTTCTCAATACAGGTAATGTGAAGAAAGATTTGTTCAAGAAGAGTAGAAATAAAACTTGGGTAAACATTCATGTATTTAAAAATTATCTGTAAGAAAAATTATTTTGGTAAATAATTATTAAAAACAAGATTCTAAGGAGACTGTGAAAGTCTGCCAATCACAACTACAGTTCCACTTGGATATAGGCAAAGATCTCAGTACTGTCAGAGA
Source organism: Empidonax traillii (assembly GCF_003031625.1). Taxonomy (NCBI): domain Eukaryota; kingdom Metazoa; phylum Chordata; class Aves; order Passeriformes; family Tyrannidae; genus Empidonax; species Empidonax traillii. The sequence continues at coordinate 954,410 of NW_020955290.1, read as the reverse complement.
GTGAATTACTGGCAAGAATTGTGTCATTACAGAAAACTAGTACCTTAAAAATACTTTGGAAAATAGAAGACTGCTAAAAATGGTAGGCTTGGTAACTTCTAGGTGTCACAGCCAGAAGACCTTGAAAAATGAATGAATGAATGAATGAATGCATGCAAAAACATTTAATCAACCAAAAAAAAAAAAAAAAAAAGGAACTACTTGAAGACTAGTTTTGGTACACAGGAATGAAGTAATGGAAAATATGCTCATATAAACTAACTTTATTCTTTTTTACTTATTTAAATAAACAGATAAAAAGATAAAAAGTTGGCAGAATAGGATTTTATTGAAAAATGTCAGTATGTGAAGAATTAATTAAATTTTCCCAAGTCAAAACTACATAAGAGCCCTACTTGGAACACAAATACCAAACAAGAAAAGCCTCCAGACTTAATGTAATGAATCACTGTGTTTAAAGGGATATCAGTAATAACATGCATGCCTTCAAAAAATGAATGAAAAGAAAGAAAGAGAATGAACTTCAAAGAAAGCTGAGATTTGGGACTGTGATGACAAAACAGCACCCATTAAAAGCCAAACTTGATATAACACTGGGGAAGAAAATCATAAAGATGCTGAGATGAGAAAAAATGGAGAAATGCTACTGGGAAACCAGAAACAAGCTTGAAGATAGAGAATTTCAGTCTAGACAAGCAAATAAAGCTTTGATATGGATTTTAAACAAGAATAATGGCACTGACTATATGGATAAAGGCATAGAATGAGAATTGTGAAGCAAGAACATGAAAATGTAGCTGCAATAGCAAATGTTGAAATGCAATTCATAAACTTACAGTATTGTCAGGGGAAGATAATGAAGGGAAGAGAGAGTATATAAGTTCCATGTGAAGATAAGAACAATCTGGCATTTATCACATCAAATATTTGGCATTTCATTGTCCTTCCACAGCAAATGGTGAAAATCCAGCAAATTAGGACAGGATGAGAGAAATTAGGAATCTGGGAAGGTTTCTAAGGGACTCAAATTCAATATTTTATGATATTTTACTCATGACTTGGCACAAAATGCAAAATGTGATGATGACGTATTGTCAACACAAAGAAGCATTATGTGACCTTCAGAAACAAAGGGGTAAAAAAGAAATTACAGTGGGTAGTTTGAAGTGAAAATCATACATATGTATCCTATTCCACAAAATATATAGACTTCTGTTTATTAGAACTTCTGACCCTACAAAGGAAAGAGCTAATATAGAACGACAGACTTCATAGATATGGTATAAAACAGATCTTTGAATTGGTTATTTCTTATCTTGAGAAACCTTCAAGGCCCAGGAGTTTTAAATCAGGCCCCAAACACCAATGACTGGTTTAAAAACCATGAAGTACAGAGTGCTTCAAAATGCTATTTTTATGTTGCTACTCTGCATTGATTGCTCTCTCCCAGTCCATTCTAAAAGCATCCTATGGCAAAAATGTAGGACTGGACAAAAAAACCCCAAACCTTTAAAATAATCATTACTGTAGTTTCCTAAGTTCTCTGCACTGAATTCAACTTTTGATTAATTCTATACTCAATATAGTAACTATATATCAATATAATATATATATCAGCCATGGCCAGTCTTCACAAACAAAGAACCAGGGAAGGTCTTCACACCTTCCAGCCTGCGCATTGGATTTTTTAGGTGAGACACAGTGTGCACGGAACTGAGCCCACCCTTTAATCTTAAGGTTCATCTGCCGGGGCCAAGCGAGCTTGGACGATGGCAGCGAGGTCCTCAGGACGTAGATGGATTGCCTTACAGGGCTAACGAGCTCCATCTGCCCGGGGAGTGGCCCTGACCGAGAATCGAACCTGGGCCTCGGCGTTGACAGCGCCGCGTCCTTAACCACTTGACCACCAGGGGCTCCCAATATAGTAACTAACACTGCATATAAAACAGCTCTGTGGAAAAGCGATTATCTAGATCCAAAGTTATTCTTTGCTGAGTTGACATCTTAAACATGATATGCAACAACTTCAGCTCATGCTCTTGCTTCATACTCTGCTCATTTTTTCTCTCCCATTTCTTCCGTAGTCTTCTGTCCTATCATTTTTTTTCTCAGCAGGAATAAATTGCCCTCGTACTCACTAGAGTTTTCCCCGCTTTTCAGGCCTAAAAATCTCATTCAAAAATAATTCTAAAAAAAGGTAGAGTTCCAATTCTTCAGCACCTGTAATAACAGTCTGCAAGATACAGGAGTACCCTCAGAGCAGGTCCCTGGGAGACAAGGCAAATGTTGCTACACATGCAAAGTCTCAGGAAAAGATCATGGCATCCCTTTGGTGACACTCACTGAAAACTCTGGGCATGCAGTCTTTTTCCAGGAATCATTGCACTATTCTGTCTCTGTCTTGGCCTTTGATACAAAAACCTTTCCATAGAAAAGTCAGATTATAATTCTTCAGAATATAATTATTTGGTAAAAATAAGTAGACGAGGAAGTACATGCACACTTCCTGGATGATTTTACTAAAAAGAAGTTTTTACTGAAAGGACTAGAAAGGTAGTACTCATTTTGTTTTAGGGCAATATTTAATAAAATTGGAGTGCTGCATCCAGCTCTGGGGTCCCCAGCACAGGAAGGACATTGACCTGTTAGAGCGAATCCCGAGGATGGCACCAAAGTGAGTAGATGGCTGGAGTACTTCTCCTACAAGGAAACGCTTAGGAAATTGGGATCGTTCTGCCTGGAAAAAAGGCTTCAGGGTCATCTAACTGGAGCATTCCAGAAGCTGAAGGAAGCCGACAAGAAAGATGGAGAGAGGCTTTTTGCAAGGGTATATAGTGACAGGATAAGGGGGAGTGGCTTCAAACTGAAAAAGTAGGTTTAGATTAGATAGAAGGAAAAAAGTGGTGAGGCACTGCAACAAGTTTCCCAGAGAACTTGTGGATGTCCCATCACTGGAAGTGTTCAAGATCATGCTGGATGGAGCTCTGAGCAACCTGGTCTAGTGGAAGGTGTCTCTGTTTCAGGTGGGCTGAAACTAGCGGATCTTTAAGGTCCCTTCCAACCCAAACCATTCTATGATTCTGTGAGGATGAAAACAAAACAATCTATCTTCTGAAAATATCTTTTTGATTAAACTCTGTAAGACCTGTTTTTACAAAACTCTCTTTTGTGATATAAATAGAACAAAGCTATTACTACACCATTCAGTACCATAAGCCACCTTCTTTCATGGTATATAATTTTTTCCTGCAAAGTTAAAGTAAGCATCACATGGGACAGTGGGCTAAACTAAACTCAATGAAAATAAAACATATAATTTTAAATCTGCAAATACAGAAAATGCCAATACCAATTTGTTGCACCTCTTTCATAATAGCTTTTGATATTGTTAGGCCTGACTTAAAAATTGGAATTCAACATTTCCTTTTGTCAAAGACACAGTAAAAATTTCCTTTTCTGAAGAACATAGGAAAAATAAATCAAAATAGTGGAAAAGAAACAAAAAGAAAAAAAATCTGATACACTTTGATATTTCCAGCTACAAAGATAATTGAAATTAATTCTTTTTAATCATTCATATGTCTTAATCTAGAAAATCTATAACAATCTATACAATCTAAATAATCTATAGCTTCCATTCTTCTATAGAAATTTAAGTCACTGTCAGGCTACATGTCCCACATTGCCTCATACACTTCTAACACTTACTGATGCTTGGTCCATCAAGGCCAAGTTGGATGGGCCATTGAGCTACCTGGTCTGGTGGGAGGCATTCCTGCCCATGGCAGAGGGGTTTGAGCTTTCCTTTAAGATCCCTTTCAATGCAAACTATTCTGCGATTCTATGAATTCTAATTTACAGAATAAATTAGACATCAAAAGGTTGCATTACTCTAGGAATTGACTTAAAATCAGTAAGTTGTAAAGCTGTAGTAATAACTGTGCAAATAACTGCACAAGTCTGAACCTGAAAGATCAACGTATGAGTCAAACAGATCACAGTAACTTTCATGGGTTATGAATTAGCTTTTTTGCCTCTGCTACGCTACAAGAGCTAAATTCCAGGCTCAAATGCCCACATTCATACTTGCCTTCTCCTTGCTGCTCAGGTAAAGGCTTCATTACCCCTTCCACAAGACACATTTGTATCTGACTTCATGGATGGGCCTGCAATTATCACTTACAAGCTTTTGCCCCAAATAATGGAGCAAATGTGCTGGAACAAGTAACAGCATTATTATACATATATAGTTAATATTCCTTTATTCAAAATTAAATATTCGAGCGTAACACATCTATCTAAAGTCTTTGTGTTTAAATAAAATTTTAAAGAAAAATCTATTTTTCCTTTGTAAAAATTTGTTTTCTGTCAAAACCACAATTTTATGAGAAATTTGCCCACATATATCTTACAATTTCTTATACTTCTTAGCGTCTGAGCTGAGTGACTTAACTTCTTCCCTCACTGAACTGCTATTCACTTATAACTTTACCTTTTGTCCGGGTTCTGCATCAAGCAATTGCAGTAAAATTGTACTGTTTTAGAGACAGTATAAATCATCAGAAATTTTGTTTCACAAGGTTAAAATCTAAGCAGTAAAAAATCTATTCATCTAATAGTCCCTTTTTCTTTCTCTCTTCCTTTTCCCTTTGCTTTTCTGATAAATCATCTGGTTTATCTGAAATCTCACACTTTATGTTCTTTGAAAATAAAAACTTCCGTGCACCTGTATATCACTCTTTCTGTTTTTAAAAGAGACATATGATAGAAAACTTGTCTGGGTAAAGATTCCCAGACAATGTACAGACATTGATTTTCACCTCATCTCTTCCTTTTTGCAGTTATTTCTACTACCTGGAACCCTGCTATAAAAGAACATTTGTCACAGCATTAAAGTGTTCTATTTTCTTTTTTTAAAGTGTTGTCTTATACAGCTTTTCACTGTTACAAACTAATAGCTTCTGTCAAGAGTTCTTGCAAGGCTTTTGTTTTTTGTGCAACTGCTGAGCCAAGCAGCCAACATCAACAAACACATGACTAACACAGCAGGTTTCAAACGTATTTCTGACATAGTGGCTACCTGCCATCACTGAGCATCTCCTATCACCGACCACCTCCTTTCCCTGGCTCTTCTCTCTAAAGCTGACCAGTATTGCCAGCCCCACCATCTGGGCAATGCCTGTCACATACAGCTATGAAGGATTTCTCAAATTTTGTCTGGGAGGCAACATAAAAACCTCATGATCAGAGGGAACCATATGAGCAAAGCACTGACTGTGTCCAGCATGGCCAACTGTGCTACTCAAACTCCTGCATGTTCCTTGTTGCTCTAGGAGCACTGAACAGGGCTCAAGAAACAGCACGTTTCCTCCCAGCTGCTTCCTGCTAGTGATGTGAAGTCTGCCAAAGTAGCTCGAACGTCTCCCCTCTCCACACCCAGTCCCTTGGTCATTAACCTTCCTATAGCACTGACAACGACTCTCTGAAAAAGAACGACAAAATCTGAACCATCTTCTCACACACAGGGAATGGCTTGCTAGGGATTTGATCTGTAACAAAAATCAGCCCTTCTGAGCATACCATTACTTTTAAAAGCCTTTTGTTTAGGGGCATATTAGCATTTTATACTGCAACAAGAGGGAAAAAAAAGCCAAATCCAAATCTCCAACAGTTTATTCAACTTGCCCTCAGTTCCACTACTCCTTTCTCCCCCACACACCCACACACATTTTATATCTTTATTACATCAGAGAATGCTGTCTCAATTATGCAGTACAGTATAGTACAGTACATCTGGTGACTTAGGTAATAAATCACAGGACTATTTTTCTAAGAGTTTAAACAAAATTAGTTTTTCATTTGCTTCTTCCTAGTAACAACACCATCAGTCCAAATGGCTTGCTTGGCTTTGTGAGCTTTCCCACTAGCTCACCAGGCCTGGCACAAAAATTTCACAGCTGTGCCATATGCTTGACAGCATTAACAATGAGTCCCTGGTTACACAACGAAATTACATTTTGTGCTCCTCCAGTCTTCACTCCCTGCATTCTACAGGGATGACAGAGAAAACTGGGGAACCAACCCTGCCTCCTTGTCTAGCAAAAGAGGTATTAGCGGATGACAAAACCAACCTTCATACTTAAAAATTCCTAACATCTTTTCAAAACAAGGCTGGAACAAACTCCAAAGCATTAAGGCCTCAGGTTCCCCCTCCTTGTCCCACTCCTGTCCTACCCTAAGCCAGGCTTGTGAAATAAAATCACAGCAACCACTCATATAGATTTAACTGCTTAGATATTGAAATCATGCAAATAAAACAAACATTTACATGGACACCATTTGCCTAAAGCTTAGAATATTCCTTGGTATTTCAAGTCACTTCTACCAGTAGTGTTAAAAAGGGTTTTTAAAGATACAAATCTACTCAAACCTTCATTTTAATTCTTCCTGTTTTGTCAGACCAGCATTTTTACAGAATCACAGAATATGCTCAGTTGGAAGGCACCCATGAGGATCAACAAGTCCAACTCCTGGCCCTGCACAGGACCATTCCCAAGAGTCACACCATGTGCCTGAGAGTATCAGACACTTCTTGAACTCTGTCACGCTGCAATTACTTCCCAGGGGAGCATGTTCCAGTACCCAACCACCCTCTGGGGGAAGAACCTTTTCCTAATGTCCAACCTAAATCTGCCCTGACACAACTTCAGGCCATTCCCTAGGGGGACACCACAGAGAAGAGATCAATACCTGCTGTCCCTCTTCCCCTCACAAGGAAGTTGTAGAATACAATGAGGTCTCCCCTCAGTCTCCTCTTCTCCAAGCTGAGCACATCAAGTGACCTCAGCTGTTCTTCGTACGGCTTCCCTTCAAGGCCCTTCACCATCTTTGTTGCCCTCCTTTGGACACTCTATAAGAGTTTAATATCTTTCCTGTAGAAAGTCGTGCCCAAAAGTGCATATAATTTTTAAGGAGAGGCCATGCAGAGCAGAGCAGAGCAGGACAATCTCCTCCCTCAACCAGCTGGCGAAGCTTTGCCTGATACCCCCAGGACACAGTTGGCCCTCCTGGCTGCTAGGGGACTGCTGACTCATATTCAACTTTCCATCAACCAGGACCCTCAGGTCCCTTTTCAGGGCGCTGCTTTCTATCATCTCATTCCCCAGTCTGTATGAACATCCAATGTTGCCCCATCCCAGGTGCAGAATCCAGCACTTTCCTTTGCTGAACTTCATATCGTTGGTGATTGCCCAATCCTCTAATTTGTTGAGGTCTCTCTAGGTCTCTTCCCTGCCTTCAAGGGAGTCAACTGCTCCAGTTTTATGTCATCTGCAAACTTGCTTAGTATCCATTCCAGTCCTGTGTCCAAGTCACTTATGAAGATTCTAAAGAGCACAGGGCCCAAGATAGAGGCCTGTGGAACCCCACTAGTGACAGGTCACCAGTCTGATGTTACCCCATTTGCTATTTCCCTCTGTGCTCGGCCCATGAGCCAATTGCTCACACATTGCATGATGTGCTTACCCAGCTGTGTGCTGGACAGTTCATCCAGAAGGATCCTGTGAGAGACAGTGTAGAAAGCTTTATTGAAATCCAAAAAGGTTACATCCTTGACCAACTTGGTGGGTCACCCTGTCATAGAAAGAAATCAGGTTTGATAAGTAGGACTTTCCTCTCATGAAGCTGTGCTAGCCGTGACCAATGACACATTGCCTTTCCGGTGTTTTTCTTCTCCATAACTTCACCAGGCACTGAAGTGAGACTGACAGGCCTGTAGTTTCTAGGGTCCTCCTTCTTGCCCTTCTTGAAAATCTTGAGCAACATTCTCCAGCTTCCAATCAGCTGGGACCTCTCTAGCTTCTCAAGGCTGCTCAAAAATCAAGAGAAGTTCTGTGATGACATTAGCAGCTTTTGGAGGATTCTGGGATAAATCCCATCAGGCCCCATAGATTCATAGGGATCCTGATGAAGCAGTAGATCCTGCACAATGATCAAGCAAGTTGATCATTCTCTCAGTCATGGTCCTCTAGCTCAGGGCACTGAGACCCCCTTGGTCCATCATCCATGTTGAAGACAGAGGCAAATAAAGCATTAAACACCTCTGCCTTGTCTCTGTTCCTGAAATGACCATCCTCATTCCATAATGGGCCAATGATATTTCTATGCTGCCTACTGCCACTGATATATTTGGAAAAACTCTTTTTATTGCCTCCCACATTTTTGGCCAGCTTCAACTTCAGTTGAGCTTTGGCTGCAGGAATTTTCTCCCTTCAGCGAGAAGCAGCACATCTGTATTCTTCCCCTGTCACTCTGTTGCCCGTCACGATATAAGCAGAAACCAACAGAGTGTTAGTTTAATGCCGGTGCTTTATTGAGGGCCCGGGGATACAGGGGGCTAGCGCCCAAAGCCCGAATCCCGCGTTGTCCATTTCAAGCACATCTTTTATACACTCAGACAAACAAAACATTTCTATAGCTACCACTTCAAAGGTACATGATGAAGCTTAATATTTCATCCAATTGATTAACTCCTAGCTAAGGTCATTATCAATCATCCCCAGTTGC
>NW_020955290.1:941152-945408 GCF_003031625.1 Empidonax traillii | reverse complement strand
AACTCTATAATTCGCATACCTCACTCCCACCACCAGGTGCATGTTCTTTATGCTTCAGTTCCTTCCCATAATTGTTTCTATTTAATCTTGCATAGCTTGGTACATTCCGATCAGAGGCCTGGTCAGAGGCCTGGTCTACACAGAAACCCTTAGCCATTTTACTACTAACTCAGAGATCATTGCAACAACTCAACCTTGCTTCCACCAGACATAGGCTTTCCTTTTTTGCCTTATTTTCAAGAGAAGATCTCTGCTCTGCCAAGCTAGCCTTCTGCCTTGTTGTTTGACTTCCAGCATTTGGGAATTGCTGCTCCTGTGCCTTTAGGAGGTGATGTTTGAAAAGTGACCATTCATCCCAGGGCCCTAAAGTCTTCAGACGTCTTTTTGTTATTTTGCTACTGTCAGTTTGAACAACCAATAGGGGAGAGTAATCAGAGGGTCTCATTAGACTGGAGAGTTTTCCAGTAATGTCCCTTACCTGAGTCCCTTGGGAGACAGCAGACTTACCTGTGAGTTGAATTCAGTCTGCTTATCAGGCCCTATGTTCATTTTAGAAGGGAGTCTTCTGTTACAACCCTTCTTTTCCTCTTGACAGAGAAGATGGTGTTGTTTTAAAGGTGCCCCCCCTTCCCCCCATCCTACAAGGACCTTTGCCCACCTCATCAGTTGTCTGGTCTTCTAGTGCCAGAGCATCATATCTGTTGTAGAAGGTGCCAGTCCCAGCTGTGAAATTTTGAGGTACCTTCCTCCTGGTACATGCAGTGACCAACTTCCATCCTTCACCTTTAACAGGCTCTTGACTAACAGTCCACTGACTAATTACGCTGTAGGCTTCCAAGTCCATCTGCTTCTCCATTACAGTTGAAGTTCAAGACTCCTGAGAGTCTTGCGGCTGTAGCATCTCTGAATATAATCAGTCTCTCTCTTGCTCATTTGCTCAAAGCTACAAAGCCTGTTCTCTTCCTTCTTCACCAGGCAACAAAGCTCTTCAACCACAGCACACCTTCTGCAAAATAACTGTTTGTCTGCCCCAGCCTCACTAAGAGGCATCAGGCACTCCTGGCATCTGTGACCTGAAGGGCTGCATCTGCCTCAGCAGGTCTGGCTGGCTGGAGAGCTCTGACACAGCTGGTTCAGTGACTCCTGCAGCTACAGGGCGTTGATCTCTACAGTGTGTCAACACCATAACTGAGGAAGCTTAAACTAATATGCTAAGAAGGATCTCTTTATTTGGTTGACTGAAATCCTATATATACCACAAGCCAACTTGGGCAAATGCTGAGCAGTCACCTCAGCTGAGCCCAAGCACTGTCACCTGACAGCTGTGTAACCAGGATATCTGCCACTGGCTATGTGGAGGTGGTGGCAGCGGCCCAGATTTTAATCGAAAATCATTTTTAAAAAACATACAAAATATTTAGTTGTCATCCACGTATTTTGTAGATCAAATGTATTGCTTGGAGTATCTGCTTGAAAAATGTCAGTACACTGAAGCTACATGTTATGGGATCAGTGTTTCCGTGTACTTAATTCACATCTCATGGTAGCATTTCAAAATAGCTGCACTCTATTTTGTCCAGCTCCTTCCCCCATAGGTAAGTTTTACTAGTTCCATTGTTTAATAGTAAAAATTAACAGCATGTTGGATAAATATTAAAGAAGCCCCAAACCTGGTGACTTATTGACATAGCTGGGTCCACTATGTATGAGAAAGAAACAGTAGGCATATGTAAACAAAAACCAGCAAAATATTATATCAATTTATTAACATGTTACAAAAATAGTAATTCCTTATTTCCTACATTTATATATACTTTTTTACTGTAAGTCTAAGGCCACCTCTATCTTTGTCTTGTAATTCCTGTGAGGATGGACAGAGAGATATCCACTGAAATGCTGTGACTCAAGGCTGAGAATCTGAAGTGCACTGAAATCAAGCCAGGGATTAAAATCAGTACAAAATGGAGCATTTTTTAATCTTTAAAGAACAATCTTTAAAACTTATCTTTACAAGCAGTGAGAGTGGTAAAACTGTACTTGAGAATAACAACTTATTCAAATAGTATTAATGCCAAGTATAAGAAAAAAATTTTACTTTCATATGAAACTGTCTTTATACACTCCTTAGGGTTAACGTTACCTTAAGTATGGTGATACTCTCTTCATTACCTCAGCTCAATAAGTAAGCCCCTCAGCCCAACTCATAGCTGTTTAACATGCCAAACGCAATCATGTGGGAAACTCAGCATTATATGGCAAATCAAAACACAATAGTACCTAGAAGAAGAGGAGTCGTCAGAGGAGATCATTCTGCCAGGTTCCTAATGATACTTTTTAAGGCTTCATGTGGAAGCAATCAGACTTACTTAAACAAGTTCATATTCTGAAGATTATCTTCCAACTAAGGTGCTCTAAAATCCTAAGAGTTAAAGATCCATTTTAGAAGTAGGCAAAACCTCATTTTCCACTCTGACCTTTCACTCCTCTATTTGGTCAGAAGCCTAGATTACGAAGCAAGCAGTGGAGACTTTGCAAGTGTCTGGACTAGGCTAGGTTATCATATTTTCCTCAAAACCTACCTACCACTAGTATATGGTATTTTCCTCGAACCATCTAATGTGAGCTTCAGGTTAGCTAAAAGTACATGAACTGAAGATAAGCAATTCAAGCTACAACAATGCATTATATAAACCCTGAAATGTTCTCCTTTATATTGTTATACATATAAGAACAACTACATACATCACGCCAAAGCTTTCTTTGGTTCATAAAGTGGTCACTAGCATCCGCTTAGGTAAGAGTAGAAATAGGACAGGCATTTGTCTCAGTTTGAGACAATTTGGAGGGATGGAAATCTCAGACAGAAATTTCCTCCCTTGGTTTCGATACCCCTGGTTTTGCCAATACAGAGGGAGAGAACAAATACACCCCAATGTAAGTGAAAACATAACTCTTTACCAAGAAGAAATGCCAATAACAATACTATTAAACTGGGGTAAATCAACTGATGAGGAGAAACTTCCCAAGCCTCCCTCACCCATGCGGGGAAAAAAAAAAAAACAGACATTAACACAAGACAGAGACAAGATGGGAAGCACTTCCATGTGGTTTGCCTCCCCTGTGCCTTGAAAACCTGGTAGGAATGGTTGGAGAGTCAGTGCTGGCAGGAAACAGTGGATAGCTGGGATTTGATACCAGCAGGCACTTGTGTGGCACTGCAGTGAGGCTGCAGTGCTGGCAGAGGCAGCTGGAGCGGGGCTGATGATCCCCCAGGCGACTGGAAGGACCCACCAAACTTGGATGCTACAATTTCAATCTGCTTTGGCCAAAGTGGTGGTCACAGTCTGGATCCATTAAGATAGTGGTGGAAGCTCTGAAACACAGAGTTAAATATGCTCAGGTTCAGGTGGGAACACCTGTGGTACCTCTTGGATGTGGGCCAGGGAGTTTTACCCTGGTTGATGTAATACTGTGAGTCACAGGATGCTTCAGGATGCTAAGATGATGCAGCTGTCTCTAGGTCAGTGTGGCTGAGTCCACTATGGCCCATTATGGCTCATCAACATGAGATGAATACCTCCAGGCTGGGTGTGAATGTTCCTGGGAGTCATCTGTGTGAGGAAAAAGAAACACTGCCCCACCTTCCAGGATTTACCTCTTCCTTATCTTGTTTAACATCCACCTTGTAGCCTGAGGTGTCAGATATGCACACCTTGGACACCTGGCCTGGGTGGTCTCTGCACATTGTTAGCAAAGCACACAACAGCAAAGCGCACTGCTGATGGAGCCATGAGCACCAATAGTCCAGTCTCTTACAGCATCTAGGCAGTCACTGCAGAAAGTCTAATGTTTGAGTCATTAATCATTAGTAGTTCAGTCCCTTTAAAGGCAAAACACCAAAAAACACTAAAAGGCACATTTGGAGAAAAGAAAAAAGAAAAGGTGGATACTAGAATTTCTGTGTAACCTGGGATAGCATCCTTCTCTGGGCTTACAACCTTTAATAGGAACATAGATGTTGAGCTATGTTCATGATAGATTTAATATTTTACAAATTCATGGTGATGGTATTGTTGCAGTTTGGTCAAGGCTTGTCTGGAGCATAGGCCTGAAAAGGCCCCTGCCAGAAACAAGTCAGGGCTTGTCAGAGCTAAGTTGGGACTGGTTAGACATTAAGGCTGTGCTGACCAAAAAGAAACAATAAGTCAAGCAGAACCGGAGACAAGAAAATTTGCAACTAGAGATAGGATGTAATC
>NW_020955290.1:928504-940845 GCF_003031625.1 Empidonax traillii | reverse complement strand
GTATTGTTGCAGTTTGGTCAAGGCTTGTCTGGAGCATAGGCCTGAAAAGGCCCCTGCCAGAAACAAGTCAGGGCTTGTCAGAGCTAAGTTGGGACTGGTTAGACATTAAGGCTGTGCTGACCAAAAAGAAACAATAAGTCAAGCAGAACCGGAGACAAGAAAATTTGCAACTAGAGATAGGATGTAATCTGGTGGTGGGATTTAATTACACGATGTTTACAGTTAGGTAAATGGGTTAACAGTCAGGTAAATGGATTAATATTTGAATATAATCGAAGTGATATGTAAGTTTATGTTTAACTGCTATGTCTTCTGTGAAATGTAAAACCAATCATGTAACCTTGCTTGGAAAATAGTATAAAAGATGCGTTCAAAATGTGGGTCTTGGGGTACCTGTCTTGGGACAGGAGTCCACAGGGACCCTGGGCCCTGAATAAAGCACCGCATAAACTGACACTCTGTTAGTTTGTGTTCTCATTACGGGCAACAGTATCAGAAATTCAGATCTGAATCTCTAATAACAGCAAAGTAATTAATGGCAGTTATTAATTCCTTTAATAATAGTAGAAAGCATTGTGTAGGAACAATGACTTTGTTTGTAATCATTTCCCATCAGAATTACGAGCGATTCACCACCCAAAATGACACTGCTAAAAAAATTAATTATGTTTAAAATAACTCCCTCAAGATATGACTGCACTAGTGATACCACAAAAATAGGAGCAGAATGAGTTCATGTCTCTTGGAGACATTTTGTTTCTGTGTTCTGAAAAGCAGTAGCTAAGCAGCAGACAAGGACTATTTATTCCTCCTATCTTTGCAAGTCTGTGGAACATTTAATGCTAAATCTATGCCATATAATTATCACTGTGCAGAGGATGCAGATTCTCTCCCCAAAAATACAGTAATGCCAATTCTACAGCTCTCTCTATTAGCATAGTTTGTACTATAGTTAGATGGCAGCCTGTGATAAATTGCTATTCAACTCTTTTATCTGAGTAATAAATATTCAAGAATAAGAGAAAGTTATATGATTATTTAGTTGAAAGCAGTTCAGCTCGTTTGAACCTGAAATTATTACTCTTTGGAACACACTCAGTTTTCAGAAGTCCCATCTATTCCTAAGTGTTGAGTATAGCCAGATCAAATTATCATGTCCCCATTAAGTGATTAAACCAGCCTGACCATGCTATTTTTATGTTTGTCTCCATTTTCAGCTTCTGAGGCTCCAGAGTATCCCACTTCACCCCCATTAAAGGTGATCACAGATTAAGAGTTGGTTGTTTTGCCCTTTTATACACACTATTTAGATCATGAGTAATAAGGGACATTTCATTTAGGGGTGTTCCTAACAATGGCACCCTGTCCAATTGCCATGTGTCTGACTGCTGAATGTTAAAGCAAGGTCAGGTAACGTTAGGTAAGTCTCCTTGGAAAGTTATTTGTACAAGAGGCTGTTTATTGGTAAAACACTCTTAAGCAAAAATAGACATATATTTAATACTTTGTTCTATATTTTCAACACACATCTTCAAAGATGATGCACTGCCTTTGTTCTCCTCAATATTCACTGCTAACTGCTCCAATTACCCCTCTTTTATTTCAACTTCAACAAGAACAGCAAATAGAAGCATTACAACACACACACACACAAAAAATCCATGATTTTATCAGTTTATGAGATTTCTCAAATTACCAGAAACAATAAGGACATTAATTTAAAGATCAATTTAATCCTAGCATGTTCAGGTTTAATGAATACTAAATTCTACTCAAAACACTCCTCACGGGCAGGCAAGAAAGTTTCACAAAGAGTGAGTTAATCAATATGGGAAACATTGACAAAATCGCACCACTGCTTTACATTAAATGACTTGGGGTGGAGCGTGGGAGGAGGGAAGAAACAAAAAAAGACCTGTAAAATCTATCAAGACAAAAACAATAGACAACTTGCCTTCCTGAATTCTCACTTATGATGGCTGTAGTTCACAGGCTGACTGGACAAAGCCAAGGTAAACACATTAAGCTAGACATTATGTGTCATCAGGAAGCCCCTGGTGGTCTAGAGGCTTAAGGCGCTGCACTGTCACCGCAGAGACCCAGGTTCAATTCCTGGCCAGAGCCACTCCCCGGGCAGATGGAGCTCGTTAGCCCTGTAAGGCAATCCATCTACGTCCTGAGGACCTCGCTGCCACCGTCCAAGCTCGCTTGGCCCCGGCAGATGAACCTCAGGATTAAAGGGTGGGCTCAGTTCCGCGCACACTGTGTCTCACCTAAAAAATCCAATGCGCAGGCTGGAAGCTGTAAAGACCTTCCCCGGTTCTTCGTTTGCGAAGACTGGCCATTACTTATGTGTCCTATAAAATCAACTTATTTATCTTAATTTTTGATACTCTAACTTATATCCCTGAATTAGAAGCATTTAAGAAATAGATGTTATGGCATTTTCAGCTCATAAACATTGCTATCTTGTATTCTTCATTTATATGCCTTTCAAAAGTTAAGAGAAATAACCTAGGAAAGCACACATAATTTGGTGGCAGAGTGGTCAGCACAGTCTGAATTCATCTGCAAACTTGACAAGTATGCCCTCCTTCTGGTCACTGAGAGAGACGTGAAACAGAAGAGGTCTCATGGCAGACTCTGTCGAATGTGCCTTGTAATCTGCCTCCAGGAAGTGTACAATCCTCTCAACATGACCATCCAAACAGCATTTTACTCATCCACCAACCCAAGCTTTGTTGTCTTAAAATAAATCCAAGAATATTTTGGCAGACCATGTCCAAAGCTGTGCTACAGATAACACAAATAACATCCAGTGTCCTCACATTATTCATAAATTCAGCCTTTTTATCCCTCATAAAAGGCAGTCAGGTGGATCAGGCAGACCACGCTGGAGAAGACTGAGGCAAAGAAGGCACTGAGTATCGCTGTTTTATCCACATCCCCTGAAAGCTCCTTCGAAGCTTATACTATTTAAAAAGAAAAAGTAAGGAAGACCCACCAGAGGAAAAATGATCATTTCTTCTTTGCACAGAGAGAGACTAAGCATGACAAGTAATGTAAGTTTGAGAGATGAAATAGTATCTCTGAGGTAGGAGAAGGAAGCATTTCCTTGGAACCAGAGTGAGTTTGTTACCATTGAACTGGCTGGAAGCAATTAAAACCTCTAAGTACTGAAATAACTGAGAAAGAACCACTAATATAAATCTTCTGTTTGTTTCTACTCTTACTGAAGTATTTTGCAGTAAGTTGTCTTTTTGTCCATTTATAAAGGTGGATTTATTTGTTCTATTTTTAATTGCAATTTTTAAGTTTAAAAAGCCTTCAGGGAATTAATTATAGGAGAAAAAACAAGTATGTTCACTTCAAAGCTCTTACTAAATTCACATGTCATTATTGCCATTTAATTGTTTCTCCATTAGTTCTATTCTTTCTCCCTTTTATAGAAGAAAGACAATACTTTCTCTGCACTACATTTTATATAATGAAAATTATTTTCAATTATTATCTACCAAAGACATATCCTAAACAATTTTAGGTATGTGTTCCTGGGCCAACATAAAAGCTTCGGGATCATCTAATGCAGCTAAATTAATTTTCCATATGTGAAATATTATTTTCCAAAATAAGTTACATTTAAGTTTTAAAAAGCACTGCTGTGCTCAAATTGCATTTATGTCTTACACTTGAATTTACAGAAAACAGGAAGGAATAATATTTACTTAGGCTTCTTGTTTTGCTTTATGTGTGCACATAAATATAACACTTCAACAAGTATTATTAGAAAGAATAATTTCGGCTCTTTCATGAAACTGGAGCAGTTTTTTCTATGTGCCTATTAGAGAGAAAAAGTTGAGGCTTCATGCCAACTTAATCTTTAGCATTTTTTCTTAAACACACAGCAACAAGAGTTTCAATTAGTATTAGATGTAGGAAGGTTGTTCTTGTAATAGAGCCACCTGTTTGCCATGAAACAGGTTGAATCCACCAACCTGTTTTACACACACTACATGATAATCTCGTGTAGCCAAAATGCCTCTTTTTCCATCATCCTTTATTGAGGATATGCTTTAAACAAAAACCCAAAAAAGTTATTTGGAAATACTTTGGGATTATAAAACATGAGAAAAAAAAGTGTTCTCTGAGTTCACTCTATATCAGTATTATAGCAGTATAGCATATTCTTGCTTTAATGCCAAAAGACTGCCTAAAGGAAAATAGTTGGATGCTTTCCACGACTTCAAAACACAGCCAAGTTCTAGTGTATATGTCATCACCTTAACATCAGCTTAAAACACCCCTGAAATAATGCAAAACAGTATAGCAGATAAGACTTCATGAATAACCAGAACTTCAGCAAAATTTAAAAAATAAAAATAAATAAAGTTTTAATGTCTTTAAACAGAGTGAATCTGTTCAGGAGTCTCAGATAGTGTTTGTTTGTTTGTTTTGTGTGAACTCCTATGTATCATTCTTTTTACTGAACAACTGAAACTTAAAAAAATAATCAATAAAAGAAAACCCTTCACAGTGCCACTGATTATATCAATCTAAATTTCTTTAAGTGTTTAGAAGGGGACTTTTCTCTTTTAAACTAGATAATGGGGTTCTTTTTAAGAGAAAATAAATTAATTCAGTACTCATTGTTTTTAATTTTCATGTCAACAAAAATACTCATGGTAATACCACATCATTTTTCCTGGACTACTCAAGTAACTGTTGGGGATGGTGGATTCACTTTGTCCAGGAGACCTCCACCAAATACAACAATGAATAGAGTAATTTCTCCCTGGTCTGGAATTTAAAAATAAGTAAATATTCCCTTATCTCGAACTTCTTTTTATCAATTTGGAGTGACAAAGTGACAACCTTTTGTATCTTTGAACCATTACGTGGAACGCAAACCACAACCAAATGACTAATCTTGTTCTGGAAAACTTGCAAACATATTAAAAAAAAATTAGATCATTGCATCCCATGAGGCAGAGTTTGAATAACTCGTGCTTTTTTTATGCAGACTTGTCAAAAACAGAAAAAGAACTTTATTGACACATTTCTATTTCTCCTCTGACTGGCACATTATATTGTACTACCGGAATGCCAGACTGCAGTTTACTGAAGTGAAAACTCAGCCAAGGGAGAATATCACATTATTAGCTTAAATTAACCTGAATATAGAATAAATTGAAGATCAGATATCTCCTTGAAGTTATTTCTGCAGTGTACAGAAATGGCTTTTGCCAAGCTAAAGCACAGAGTCCTTGGTCTAAAAACATAGAAATGAGAGCAAGAAATATTATTGCAGTTTATCTAAACAATAGAAAGGTTCAGACCGTAGCTCAGACTAGCTACTGCACTACTTCCTTTTTTTCACATAATGCTTTGTTGCTTTGGACAAGCCATAGTTTGTAGCATCACAACCTAAGAAATGCTAAAACCATTGTTCATTAACAAACTATCATTATCTCTGGTTTTATGTTACCAAGTTCAGCAAAAACAGGCCATAAGTACTGTTAGTTTGAATTATTTTGTGGAAATACATAACCCTTCCTTAAGACATTTTGCTTGTTCCAAGAATGCTAAAATGTAGTTAAATAAATTATACTATGTGATCTTGAAATTATGAGATCTCTATAAGAGAGTTGGGGCTGTTCAGCCTTGAGTAGAGAATGCTTTAGAGAGACCTAATTACAGCCTTCCAGGATGTAAAGGGAGCCTATAAGATGAAGAAAGACTTTTCACAAGGGCATGTAGTGATAGGGCAAGGGGGAGATGGCTTTGAAATGAAAGAGAGAAGGTTTATATTAGATACTAGGGAGAAATTCTTGACTATGAGGGTGCCAAGGTGCTGGAACAGGTTGCCCAGAGAAGCCATGGATGTCCCATCCCTGGCAGTGTTGAAAGCCACACTGGATGGGCCTTTGAACAATCTGCTTTAGTGAAAGGTGTCCCTGCCCATGGCAAGGGGGTTGGAACTAGATGATCTTTAACACACTTTCAAGCCAAATGGGTATGCGAGCCTATGTTTGAAAAACTGAGCCTCAGTTTTTCAAAGGTAAGGCAAGACATACTGCAATGCCTCCCAACATCATCCCTGAGTAATGACTGCAGCTAACAATATAAATTTTATTAAGACAGTTTGATATCAAAACATTCAAAGTTGCAAAACTTTGTTTAACTGAAAGCTGCAGTTTGCAAAGATTCTCCAGACTAATCTTTCTCTTAACCAGGTATTGTTTGGAAGAATACAAAACAATTTTCTCCTCAAATTAATATTTGTGAAAAGAAAAAGAAAAAAATAACAGAATATTTCAATTTACATACAAAGCATTTTGACAGATTTGCTAGTATATTTTATGAAGTTATAAAATTTTACTTTTCAGCAAAAATCAAATTCTTACAAAATTAAAATTATTTTTCTGTACCTAATCTGACTGGATTTAGTTTAGAACTGATAAAGATTGCAGACCAGTGAATACATTCAGCTTCTTATGTAACATTCCCTTTAGGAAGAAATCTTCCTTAATGTGAGAAAACTAACACTTTTAAACTTGCAAGCTGCAAGAGCACCAAAATACCATCTTAAATGTACTGGGAAAGTAAGAAGCATGAATTACATTTGTCAAAATATTTTAGTCCTCAAAGGTCATAATTTATTTCACTTTATTTAATTTATTTCAATTCCAATATTTCTATGCATGTGTATGGATGTGTATTTAATGTGATTAGTAAATCAAAATAGTATTAATTTCTAGAAACTCTATAATTTCTATCGAGTCTATTTTACAGCCATCCTCAATTACTCTAACAGTGGTATCAAAGTGTCATTATCTGAAGAAAATATTCAGATTTTAGGCCTAGAAATCTATCAGTTACATTAGATACAATTTTTAAATTCTCCATTTGCCACAGATATGACGCTAGTCTAGTTTTCACTGGCTCAGTAAAGTCAATTTAGAAGCTATATTAAATTTTAAACCAAACAAAATTATACTGTATTGGATCGACATTTTTGTCCTAAATTGCGATCTAAAAGTCATCTGTGTTTTCAAATTTACATCACAGTGTAAGCTTATCACACTTTTGTGAAATACTTCAATATAAAAAAGTAATCACTGCAGTGATCAGCATCATATTCAGCAACAGATTCCCAAATTTCACTGTGCAATTGCTTGCATGGAATAAGTATTATCTCCCTGAGAGTGACACTGTTAAAAGGCTCAACTGTTGTTTCCATTATTACAAAGAACGTTGTCCAACCTCTTGCAGTGAATGATGTGCCTCTTAAAAGATAATAGCTGCATTTATATGACATTGAATGGCTGCAAGTAGAATTAAAACCTCAGAGTTTTTAAGGTATTTTGCACCAAACAAAAACATGACCCTGTAACAGAACTGAATTTACAGTTCAATTCTACATAAATCACTGTGTTCATTTCTTGAATTATATGAAGAATTACTGGGGTATTGATTGGCAAGTTTTAGAACCATTAGAAATGAGTCACCAAATCCTGATGAACTTGTGAGTCCAGGCAATAAGACAAAACCTGGAACTGCTCCATTGTGGTAAGAAAATAAATGCAGAATAAAAAGAAAAACATACAGAAGAAGGGAACATAAAGGTTTTCTTTATTTGCAGGCAATGAAAGAAAGAGGTTTTCTTTCTTAAGAAGAAACCCTGAGTTTTTTCTTAAAAGCCAAACATTTTCTTCGTGCCATTCTTGTAGTGTGTACAGCCACAGGATTTAAGAGCTAGCCGATTCAGTCAAAACCTGCCATTCATGTAACTACCTCCACAATCACAATGACCATTGTGAGTATGCACTGACTATCTATCTCACTTTTGAACTCTCAAAAACATGAGAATAAATCCTATTGGTCAGTTTTAAAAATGGCCCAGCTGCAAAGCTAATAGAAGTTATGATTCAGTCCTAATTTTGACTGTCAGCAGTCTTGTTCAACTTCCCAGATATTCCAGCTTATTGCCAAGACCATTTTGTAAATGAAACATCTCTTTTGAAAATCACTATATGAATATGTCAACAGATCATGAAATATTTTCATTACAAACCTTGAAGAAAATCTAAGCTTTAAAGCAACAGTTAGAAAAATCTCTATCTCCTTACACATGAGTGTGAAATCTTTCTGGAAAACATTTATTTTGGCAATTCCCTATGCTGTTGGTGGCCCAAAAGTATCCTGACTAGACTATCCTGGTGGGAGGCAGCACCAGCTACAGTGAGGAAGCTGAAGCAGATGAGCTAATGAATACAAGGATTACCCTGGAGCATGTATTTGCAGTGGGCAAGTACCTAAGCAGCTGCAAGGTCAAAAAGAAATAGAAATTCATGTTACCTCAAAGTAAAGGACTGAAAGTTTGTACACATTTATCCAAGGATGAGAAAGAGCCTCAGAAAACTAACAAGAGAGATGTCTTTTTTTTTTTCCCATGCTAATAGTGGGAACAACTGCCAGCTCACATACTGGGGTCAGGGATCCTTCAACCTCTATCTTCAACCTTTTAAAAGTTCTGTAGTCAACTAAGATCCTTCAGTTACCTGTCAGACCTAGTTAGCATTCTTCTTTATTCTCCCTGTGTCCTACAGTGAACACAGATCTGTGATTTTTAAAGCTTAAGCGAATGTTCAAGGCATAAGTCATAGTCACTTACTTGATGTGCAAATAGACTTTCCCAAACAGGAAACAGGTACGTGTATTTAGGGTAGATCATGTATGTTCGCATGATGATAAGGAAGGGTATGTGTGGGGCTCTCTAATCTATGAGAAAGAGAAAGAAAGGCATTGGAGCCCCACTACAAACCCTGAAGTCTCTCCACAGAAGATTTTCTCGCAGTCATCAATATCTTGCCCTTGCCCAACCTCATATCTCAAAATTTTCAGAAATTCACGCTATTCCTACATTCATGAAGATTTCCAGAGCCCTCTGCAACACAGTTCAGGAGGAATGCAGCAAAAAAGAGTCTGCTGGTTAAAAGATCCACCCTGAGTTGTGCCAAAATGAAAGCACCTACAGTAGCTTATTATAGCTATGTTCTTCCAAGGAGAACTTAACCTCCATGACACTGAGAGCATTTTACCCTAAAACTGAATTTTAATATATGTGGATCTGGTCTTCTTGAACCTCCTACATAACTATATTTGAAACAGATATTTTTTCTTAGAAAAATACAATAAATTCCAAAACCATTATTTATCCAAGGAAGAAATCTTTAGCAATAAAGCACACAGCTGAGTGTTGACACACTTGTTCTGCCAGAGATTTTTGTGCACTCCATCCAAAAAAGGAAATACTTATCTCACTTGTGAATTTCACATGTCAATTTGATTTCTGTAAAGTTTCCAAATTATTCAAATACACTGTGAATTATAAGTCTACTGTTATATGAAAAAAATCAATAATAATAATAATAATAAAGTTTTTAGTTTCAATTCTTTATTTGTAAATTTTTTTACTTGTAATCCTTCTTAAGTAGCTTTGAAAATCAAGTAAGTCCACATACTCATACAAAAATTTTAAAAAAGCATAATTTGAAGGGGATCATTGGACTTTGGGGAAATTTTATTTAAAGGAAAACACATAAATGCATCATTAACAAAACAATCTGGTAAACTGTGAAATACGACTCCTTCCCTTCTCTGTAACAGATCACAAAACGATTAAAGACTTTGATACTAAAATTGAGATGCAAAAGCAAGCTTTCCTTTTTCTTTGAGACAAATTTGGAGAGTTCCTGCAGCACTCAAATGTAAAATTACAGAACTGCTGGCCAAGGCATGCAACCTACAATATAAACAGCCACTGTGCCAGTGGACTGGCAGATTTCCATTATAACTCCCATCTATAAAAAGGCTTGAAGCATGACAGACCAGTCAGACTAACTTCTCCCACCCATGGGAAGATGTCAATCTGTCTTTAAAAAAGAAAAGGGGAAAAAAAGAAAAAAAGAGAGAGAGAGAAGAAAAAGAAAAACAGGGAAAGAAAAGATTACTTAATACACACACAGATGAACAGAATTTTGTTTGGGAGGTAACAGTGTGACTTTTGTAAAGGCAAATTCTACTTCACTGGAATTGCAGAAGGATAGCAATAACCATGTGAATAAATTCTGACCTGAATTTTCAACTGGTCTATGTCAAGGTTCCACATGAAATGCTATGAAGAAATTCTATTGCTGTGAGATTGGAGAAGAGGTCATTTTAGCAACAGGGAGACAGTTACAACAGAGGAAACAAATTATAGTGCTTTGGTGTGATTTTCAGGATGGAAAAATAGCAAAAGCAGGGTTGGTGCTGGCTACAGCTCTATATCACTTCCCTTTCAGTGATCTAGAAAGGAGAAGCAACTATGATATCTCCAAGCCGCAGGGAATACTGAGCTCTTTAAAGGTGGCCAAATGCTGTGCCCAAAGCAAAGAACTCTAGAAGGGATGTGGTAGGTGTAAGGCTGCAGTAAGGAGAAACAGCACAGAACTGGCATTTTAACTCAGGAACAAGATCTCAGGGTCAACCTCGAAAGTTCTGAAAACATCAGCTCAGAGTGCAAGGGCACTTGAGAAGCCAAGAAAAAGTGTGGCTTCATCAGGAAGGTCACTGAGGACAAGGTAATCTGTTTTTTCTTGTAACAAACATTGATGTACCCACATCCTGAGTACTGTATGTCACTTCAGTCTTTGCATCTCAAAGGAAAGGTAGGAAAATTAGAGAACATAAAAAGCAACCAGCTAAAATGGTCCAGGAGTGGCCTGGCTGCTTTATAAGCAGAGATTTACAGAGCTTAGTAGCTCTTTGATTTGGACAGGTGAAGGTTGAAGAGGGTTATGATAGAGGTGAAAGAACTCAAAGAACATTTGCCTCTTTCAGTGAGCTAACATATTGTCACCCTCAGCTTATGTCAGAAAAATCTGAACCACAAAGCAAAAACTCACAGTATCTTCATGCTACCCACCAGTACTTTTTATTTTCAGATGTTTGAATCAGACAGGGTTACTTTTCATGAAGCAGCATCAAATCTAAGCAAGAACTGAAAGGAGCTGCAGGACGTTCTTGGTATCACTTATTTCACCTAAATGCACAAAGAAACCTGCCCATGAAAGAGACTCAAATTCTTTTTTAAAACACATAACTTACTTTCTGGGCATAAGGCCAACAACTGAAGCACTGTTAGAATTAAACCAACTCTATTTAAAAGGAAACCTTTTTAACCTAAATGGTTAATATCAGAGCGGGGAGGAAGAGAGCAAACGAAACACCTGAAAAGTTCACATTAGCACTAAAATCACACACACTTGCCATTGCACAGGTATTCATTATGCATAACTTTACTAGATTAATGTAATGCATACCACAAATGTGTTTCAGAGTTTTATGGATGAACCAGCAGGACACTCTCCTGGGACCCGAGGGCCAGGAGAAAGTACCTCAGAAAGCCAAGCTAATTAGTAGCATGAGTATCAAATGTATGGGTGAGAGCAGAGCAAGAATCATGCTTCAGCCTGTCTTAAGCCTTGGTGTAACTAAAGACAATTTCAAAGCTCACATACTCTTCTTCACCTGTATTAGAATAGCTGTGCTGCTGCCATAAAAAATTAAAAATCTATCCAAAACAAATTTTGCAAACACAACGCAGAAGTGTGGTGTTCATCTACTGGAAATAATTAGCATATTCTGAAAACCAGAAGGAAGGATTGCTAACACACTAATAGCAAATTAGGGCTCTACAACAATGAAACAAACAGTTCACTGGAATCATAGAATCACAGAATCATAGAATTAACTGGGTTGGAAGAGACCTCTGAGATCATCAAGTCCAACCCTTGATCCAACCCCACTGAGATTACTAGATCATGGCACTCAGTGCCACATCCAGCCTTGTCTTAAAAATCTCCACAGACTGTGAATCCACCACCTCTCTGGGCAGGCCATTCCAATGCCTGATCACTCTCTCTGGAAAGAACTTCTTTCTAATATCCAACCTAAACCTCCCCTGGCAGAGCTTAAGCCCGTGCCCTCTTGTCCTATTGCTGATTGCCTGGGAGAAGAGACCGACCCCCACCTCGTTACAACCTCCTTTCAGGGAGTTGTAGAGAGTGATGAGGTCTCCCCTGAGCCTCCTCTTCTCCAGGCTAAACAACCCCAGCTCCCTCAGCCTCTCCTCATAGGACTTGTGCTCAAGTCCCTTCACCAGCCTCGTTGCTCTTCTCTGGACCCGCTCCAGCACCTCAATGTCCTTCCTGAACTGAGGGGCCCAGAGCTGAACACAATACTCAAGGTGTGGCCTCACCAATGCAGAGTACAGGGGAAGGATCACTTCCCTGCTC
>NW_020955290.1:904550-928394 GCF_003031625.1 Empidonax traillii | reverse complement strand
CAGGATGCCATTGGCCTTCTTGGCCACCTGGGCACACTGCTGGCTCATGTTCAGCCTCCTGTCAATCAGCATCCCCAGATCCCTCTCTGCCTGGCTGCTCTCTAGCCACTCTGTGCCCAGCCTGTAGCGCTGCAGGGGGTTGCTGTGACCAAAGTGCAGGACCCGGCACTTGGCCTTGCTGAACTTCATCCCGTTGGAATCAGCCCAGCTCTCCAGCCTGTGTTAGGTCTCTCTGCAGAGCCCTCCTGCCTTCCAGCAGGTCAACACTCCCTCCCAACTTGGTGTCATCTGCAAATTTGCTGATGATGGACTCAATCCCCTCATCTAAATCATCGATAAAGATGTTAAACAGGACTGGACCCAGCACTGATCCCTGGGGAACACCACTGGTGACCGACCGCCAACTGGATGCAGCCCCGTTCACCAGCACTCTCTGGGCCCGGCCCTCCAGCCAGTTCCTGACCCAGCACAGAGTGCCCCTGTCCAAGCTGTGGGTTCCCAGCTTTTTCAGGAGTATGCTGTGGGAGACAGTGTCAAAGGCTTTGCTGAAGTCCAGACAGACACATCCACAGCCTTCCCCTCATTCACCAGGTGGGTCACCTGATCATAAAAGGAGATCAGGTTGGTCCTGCCCCTCCTAAACCCATGTTGGCTGGGTCTGATCCCTTGTCCATCCTGTAGGTGCTGTGTGATTGTACTCAGGATGATCTGCTCCATAACCTTGCCAGGCACTGAGGTCAGGCACTGAGGAACGACCTGCTAGAACTAGTGTCATAGTCTGCAATTAGCCCTCGTTGCTTCTAGTTTTGAATTTTAATTGAATAATGGAGGATTTTTTTTTTTTAATTTGACTGTGTAAGGAGATACATACCATAACCTTTATATTCAGAAGGTGGATCTGTGTATTAAAAAAATATACACGCTTATTTTAGATTTTTTTTTCTGTGATAAGTATATATGAGTTTACTGCAGACTGCTGCATGTTCTCGCAAAAGATTTCGAAAAGCTGAATAACTAGAAAGTGATTCAAAGATAGCTCATGTCTGGGGATTCTTATATTCTTTTATTAGGATCTAAAAATTAGATGAGAAGAGACACACTCAAACTTGCACCTTCTTCTTCAGCATCACAGTTATTGCTAGTGACCATGAAGGAATGGCGTGAAATGTACAGCAAACTAAAATACACTGTATCTTAAAGATCTTTCAACATAATCCACCTGCATGCAATTTTTGTAAGACTTGTTAAATATTTAACAGGACTTCGGAGCAACATAATGTTGCTGGAAGTGTGGAAGTGTGTTAACTGCTTCTAGAAAACTGGGACTATTTTATAAAAGGGAGAGTAACCAAAGGCAAGTGGACACAATGTGAAGGACTTACTTAAATATTTCATTCAGGCATGACTCACTTTTTCTGTCAAACAAATGCTAAAAATGAAAATACAAATCACCCAACAACCCTGGACGTCTTAGTGGGATACAGACCCTCCTGACTAATACTTATACCCTTGGTATTCTGCCGAACCTTGTGAGAACAGGTTTTTAAATCCAAAAAGCCACACCTTCCTATTTCTGCACAAGTTAAACATAGTAATTTTATCGTTTCTGTCTTACAAATCCACAAAGAGCCATCAGTGTGTTCAAATGATTTTCAGCAGATATTGGCAAGATGGATTCAGTCCACTCTGCTTACGTGCATGCATATACTGCTGTTAACATTCCAGAAGTGGGATGCCTATTTATGCACTTCAGTGGAAATCCTTGAGAACAAAAAAAAGATCTGCAAAGATTTTTCTAATTAGGCTTTTTAAGATAGTTTACAAATGGTTTCTAACTAAATTAGGACTATTATCATACTTCTGTTTCAGCCTCTGCAAACACCTTTTCCGCTGAAAGGAAAATATATATAATATCAAAAAGTTGTGCTTCAAACATTCTCCATAATTCTGTAATGAAAACTTTAATGGCAATATTCCATAATGGGAGTAGGTAGAGGTATATGGGTAACATCTTGGAAATACACTTAGGATCAGTAACTCATTGGACTACCAGTGAATACCTTGATAACTTCTACAAATATAATGCCTACAATGTCTCTAGTTCAGGTTCAGTTAAGAACCTTTAGAAATACTTTAGGTAGTTGTGATGCTGATGACAAAATCTTCACTGATCTGCTTAAATATCTGGAATGCCTTCTATTTCCCCAGAAGTTATGATTATTCTGTTTCTCCACATTATGTTCTTGAAACATTTGTTCAACTGTATGATGCAAAAAATATCCTTTTGCTTGAAGATACATTACATGGAATAAATCCACTTACTCTATGCTACAAGTAGAACGGCTCAGTGAAGTAAATTTATTGTCAAAATATCACAAGCTCTTAAACCCTGTACTGCATGAAAAATTTGCATTTATTCAAGCCCTATGTTCATTCAGCATTAAGGTATTTCCTACAGCCAATATATCAGCATTTGTAAATCATCTAGAAAAAAGATCAAAAAAATATCCCTTACCCAGCAATCAGTGTAGTTCTTAAATCTTGTGATTCAAAACATATCAAAGAGCAAGACTTCTATATAAGTATTATTATCCTTATTATCCTGAAATTTTCAAACAGGTTTCAGTTCTTCTCCACCAAGACATCTGAAGAATTTAGGGAGTTGACATATTCCCCCAGCACTCAACTCACAGGAATCCATTACCAAGGATACTGAGGAACTTGTCTTTGTTTGCTTCCAGTGCTTCTAAGTTCTTATGGACTTTGAATGATTTTTTTTATTTTATCAAGTTTCTCATTTATTTTAAGTTAGCTTAAGGCTTCACCAGAATCTAAGTGCTAACAAGTTAGGGACAACTTCTCCCTCAAGCTGAGCATGTCTGGGGACAGGGAAAGTTCTGTTCCAGATTCTACAATCCCAATTATTTCCACCAAATACCTGTGAGCTGGAAAATAAGTAACTACAAAACCAGAATCTAAAGTAGAAGAGAGATAGCAGTGATTTACAGGGAAAATCCCATTTAACTTAAGTAAAATGAGAAACACATAAGGAAGGTGACAACATAAAGAAATAAAATATTTAAAATAAAGGCCACAGAAGTGATCTGCACCAAATTTGCAACCAGTATCTAGAATGCTACATTTAAAGTGTAATGAGATGTTTAAAATATGCTCGGCGTTTTTTTCCCCTGGATTGTCAACTGTGCCTTGCTGATGAATAGCTGAACTGTTTTGATGTCCCTTTTCTATGTCTGGAATATCTAAAAGAAAAAACAAAACAAAACAAAACAAAAACAGAGAAAAAAAAAAAAAAACAAAACACCAAAACCACAAAAAACACAGAAAGCTACGTTAGGCACCTGAGGAAAAAAAGACTACTAGAAACACCAGATACAGAACTTTCCCCTATAGCAGAGAAGATTTTTAAAGCAGTGCTACTTTCACCATGTCTTTCTCATGCCTTTTTCAATATTACCAGTCCACTAATTATCACCACATGTCAGTGTTGTATGCTTTTTCTTCTTGTGTTTTTTGAACACACTGGTCTTTGCTTTATAGCAAGGGTGTGCCTCTACTCTGCTTTTTTCAACATATTTTCCCATGCCTCACCCAATTCAGGCAGAAGGCGATCACTTCAGTTCATCACCTTTTACCATCCTTTGTTCCCCCATCCTCTCACATAATGAACTTCCATTTCCCTTGTGAAGTCTTAAGGAAAAGCACATCAGCTGAATGGTGACTCCCCCTTGAAGAGTAATCATCCACCTCTCTTTCCTGACAGGAAGATGACATTTTTATTTCCTTTCATAGAGATCCACATTTGTTACCACTCCCTGTGTAACCTAGAGAAAACTTTGTACTTGCTCTTCCACCAGTATTTTAGAAACTAAGATCACTGCAAAACCACACACAATAAACAGTGCACACTTCTTACATTGTAATAAAGATTATATCCATATTTCTACATTTGCATGTAACTTCAATTTTGTGATTTCCTTTGTGATACCAACACCTTTATTTCAGCAGCCCTGAAATCTTTCCTTTTAGAATTATTGGTTACTCTCATCCAGGATGACTATTTGCCGCCTTCTGATACTTATTCTTTTCCTGAGTTGCTTACAAAGCTCCTTTTTCCATGGATTTCAGTATTATTTAGGGCACTCAAAGAAACTTTTGGATTGAGTACTAAGCAAAGCATAAAGGCAAGACCATTGCTGTATGGAGCTGGCTGTCCAGCCCCAAGGGAAAAGGAAACAGATGTTTGTGCCTAATAGAACTAGTTTGTTCACCTTTTACAGCAGCACAAATTACCTATACTACATCCACTACAAGTCAAAAGAAGTAGGTCCTTAGTCAGCATGTGAACATTTCATACACAGATTGCTCAGCTATGGCTGAGAAAAAGGTAGGGGTTTTTGGTTTTTACTTTAAATCCTGTTTCTTTATATGTTTCCCTGTTTATAGTATTAATCAGGAATTCAAACTGGTAGATTAACAACAGGTATGTCAAAGTGGTCAAAGAAGCAAGGTTTAGGACCTTGAACAGCTCCAGGCCTCAATTTTCTTTGAAATTCAAAGAATTATTCAACAAGTTTGCTGTCAAGAATAAAGGAAAAGCCTGAGCACTATTTATTTGCATGTTGAAAGCAGAGATCTCTGATCTATGACATATTAAAGCACTTAAGCAAATGTATAACTTAAGTGAATTCATCAGCGCTATGAGAAATAGCAAAGAGGCTCGGAGAAGCATCCGACTTACTATGTTTCCAGAGGGTTGGTCCAACAGCGTACACCTTCAGTAGAGCCACAGAATGCACGAAACATCTTGAGCTTATTCTGAAGAAGTCTGAATTTTGTCAGGTGTATAACCTTCAAGTCCCAACAACTATGCTTCAAGTTTTACCTGAACCGTGCTTTTCTCTGCACAAAAATAATCCTGGCATGCCTTTACATTTGCCATTCACTTAAACTTCCTATCAAAGGCTGCATGACTAAACATTTTCTTCAGTGAAATCTCTACTTAGCTACATTATGAAAAGCTTCTTATACTACTTGCCAGAAACCTTCTTTTCTAAAACACGATTGCTGTCAACTTGGAAGTTACAGAAAGAGTGTTAGTAAAGAGAATCTAACAATATTGCTAATGCACTAATGATGGCAAACTAGACGAGATTAATGCCATGAAAGGCTGTGGATATCATACTCTAAAACTGCAATTTGATGCCTCAAAATTCCCAATGAGTCACTCCTAGATACCAATGCACTTAATTTGTATTCCTGGGACTGTCCCAGTTTAAATGGGACAAGGGTCTTTTGCTGAGGATGGATTAGGAGGAAAAAACCCACACTTCTTTTTCTAAGCAATTATAAATCTGAAATTAAGAGGTTCCGATTGAAGGAAAACGAATTATGGAAAAGGGAAAACAAAAAAATAACAGCCCTTTATTAAAAGGTATATGTGTATTAACAGGAACACAAAAAAAAAAAAAAAACAAGTAAAACAACCAAGCAATACTCCTATACCCACCAATAATCCCCTTCAAGAACAAAACCGATAAACCAGCAAAAGGAAAATTTAAATAGTTCAATTTTTAGCACCCTTTGGTGCAGTTCCAGCCACAGTCAGCAGGGGGCGTCGTCGGGTCACTGGAGATGCAAAATTTGTGATGTCCTGTACCGTTCACCAGGTGGAACTGTTGGATCACTGGAGGAGTAGAACTTGTAATGTCCAGTGCCTGTCACCAGGCGGCGCTGTGAGATCCTTGGCTGCCGCCAGGTTGGGGGGGGGGGCGGGGGGAGAAGGGGAAGGAAAAACAACAGCAATAAAACAGAAAGTTCTCCCAGTGGAAGAAAACTCACAAACTTCAGCTGATTAGGGTCTGTTGTAAGCAGGGCCTGCAGCCAGCAACAACTAAGCGGAGAGCAGCAGCAAAAACTCCCCTCCGACAGGAAAGAAACAAAGAAACCCCGCAGTGTCTGCAGTCCGCAGCAGCTCCTCTCAGGGCAGAGAGACTGAGCTCCCCCCACAGCCTCCACCCCCTTCCAGTCACACACACCAGTAGCCCTCCCCAACTTCTCCCCCTTCGTTGCTAGGAGACTAATCTCTCGGCCATTAGTGACCAGGCCTATTCCTTTGTTCACCTGATGGCTCATCCACAGAGCACACACACAGGGGGGAAGGGAAAGAAAAATTCCTTGCTGAAATCAGAACTATGACAGGGACAAACTAATCCTTCAAGGCATCCTTTGGCTTTCAAAGAGTTTCACAAAAGATTAATGTAGACCAAACTCTCTGAGTTTCTCTAGGGAAAATGGAGAAATGATGTGATGAAATTCAAATATGTCATGTTCTCTTCTGAAAAGTCTCTGGCCAATTACCAGACTATAGTTTAGGTAGTCATGGTTCTCAGAAAGTCACATCTCTGCCCAAGGGTGTTTGGAAAGGAAACCACCCAGCAGCCAGTTTTCTGGCAAAACCTGTGACCCTGTGTGGAAGCCACACTGGGATAGTCCGTTCCTGAAGGACTGCACCATATGGGAAGGATCCATGCTGGTGTAGTTCTTGAAGAATTGCTGTATGAGTGAATGACACTTTGTAGAAGATTATGAAGAACTGTATTCCATGAGAGAGAACATGCACTGGAGAAGGAAAACAGCACGGACAAAGCATTATGAGCTAACCCCAACTCCCATTCCCCATCTCCCTGCACCACCTGGGAGGAGGATGTAGAAAAGCCAGGAGTGAAACTGAGTCTGGGAAGAAAGAAAGGGTGGGGAAGGTGTTTTTAGTTTTGTTCTTATTTCTCACTATCCTACACTGTACAACTAATTTCCCCAAGTCAAATCTCTTTTGCCCGTGACAGTAATTAGTAATTCATCTCCCTGTCTTTATCTCAACCCACAAGTGTTTTGTTATAGTCTCTCCCCTGTCCTATTAAGTAGGACAGTGATAGAGAATCTTGGATGAGACTTGGCAGCCAGCCAAGATCAATCCACCACGATGATGTCATTGTCTGCTGATAAACATGAGACTAAAGTCAGATTTTACTTCACCACACAGTTGTAGTTCAATGGATTCTATAACGTCATTTAGGTTTATTCTACTTCTTTTTCTACTGCTAATGAAAATACAACTTGCCCCTAGTAAATAAATCACATTTATCACTTTTAAAGTTTAAAATGATAGTTAAATTTAATATAAATTCTTTCACTTTAACATGTGACGAACATTGAGGGTGGATAGGGAGGGAAGAACCCCAGGCAAGAGGTTTTTCCTTTTAGCCCTAGCTCCGGGGGGGAGGGGGGTGGGGAGGGCGTGCCCTCCCCCTCCCCCCCACCACGAGGTCTCCATGGCTCTCGGCTGAGACCACAGGAGATGAGCAGCTGGCAGGGTGAGCAGGCAGAGAGAGCTTTCCTGTTCTGGGTAACTGCTTCAATAGCTCTTGGGGGGATTACAGAGTGACCATTAGGAGTCCAGGAGGTCTTACAAACCAACCAATTACAAGAAAGGGTTAACAACCAATAGATGAGCTTTCAGTTATCTCTAAGACATTCCAAAGCAGAGATAAAGACTGAGAATGCTGAGAAGAAGAAAGGTTTACACAAAGGGTTACAAGGCCATTTTGGGAGCATGTTCACTTCAAACAACATTACAACTTCTACATCAGTTACCCCAACATCTCCTCCTTTTTTATTTTCTAAAGCTGGATATGCCTTTATTGACTTAAAACTCCTGGCAGACATGAAAAGACACAAACAAAAAGAATTTTAAAACAAGCACGTGTTTTTTCTGGCTGTATTACTTAATATTCCCAGTTTTTAATCACTTCTCAATACTTTAAAACTACCCATTTTACCCCACTGATAGCCCTCTTTTTTATTAGAGGCATTTAATATCAATTACACAGGTTTTATATTTGCAAAATTCTTTCATCTAATTAAAACCGTTTTCATTCCTTTTCATTTACTGCTGGACACAACAACACATATTTCAGTTAAAATAGTTCATTAGAGTCACTTTTAGCAGCTGGGATTTACCGATGTCTGTGTTCTTGTGGAAGAAATGTTGCTTTTTTGTTTCAGTTGTCTCTCAGTCAGTGTTACGGTTTGTGGGATGGGGGGAGGTGCGGTCTCTGGCGGCGTGTGTGCTCTTTCTCCAGCCACGCGGCGTGGGGAGGGAGGGGTCCTTTTTCTGGTGGCTCTCGGCTCTTGGCACGCAGGACAGGGGGTCGATCCTCAGAGTGCGCAGTTCTAGTCAGGGGTTCTTGGCGCGGGCTTGTCCGGCAAGTGCTGGTGGGACAACTCCCCGAGCTCCAGGCTCAGGGGCGGCAGGATGAATGGTGCAGCTTTCACGGAGTTGTTTGGGGAAGGGAAAGCTGCAAAGCTATTTCTAATAGGTTTAACTCTTTCTTTGCTGATTTGTCTGAGTTCCTTTGTTGGACCAGAACTATCTTTTTTAGTTCCTAAGGCCGTCCTTTTTAAATGACTTGCTGCTGGAAATTAATGTTTTTTAAGTTTTCTTTTTTCTCTCTTGAAGAGGCTAGTGCACGCATTCTTGTCATAATTTCAGGGTTAGAGGGAAAAGGATGCTGCTAGAGTTGCCCCTACCTTCTGGTGAAATTAGGTTGATGGTGCCCAAATCCTGGCACTGGGACTCTACACTCTAGGTGTTTGCCTGACGCAGATCCCAACACCTTCTGCAATGAAGCTGCCTCCTCTTCACAGTGGTCAACCATGCCTGATGTTGGATCGCCACGTGATGAACGTTGAGGGTGGATAGGGAGGGGGGAACCCCAGGCAAGGGGCTTTTCCTTTTATCACTGGCTCCGGGGGGGAGCCTGCCCTCCCTCTTCTCCCCCACCACAAGGTCTTCATGGCCCTGGCAGAGAGCACAGGAGACGAGCAGCTGGCAGGGTGAGCAAGTAGAGAGAGCTTTACTGTTCTGGGTACTAGGGAGTCATACTGAAATGCTGTTAAAGTGCAGTTCTCTGTTCAAATTTGTATTCTGGTGACCAGTAACGAGCACATAGTATGTTCAACTCATCAAAGTGACTGCTCGTGCCTGTTCAGTATAATTAAGGTCTATAAACATTGTTCATCTTTCTTAATGCTAAAAAGGATGCAAGTATTGCCAAAAAAGGTTAACTTTTAATACATAATAACGGTAGTAGAAAAATCATTTAAGTTCAGAAAGTGCAACCAGGTAAGCTGACATAATGAAAAATAGGTCCCACTATTTCAAACAATGCTTATACGTGCATGCACTGGATCAAATGTGAGATTAAGTATATTGCTCAGTCTCCATTTAAAATGGTTTACAACAATACCATGGTGAAGAATTAAAATAGAATGGGTTATGTAGCCCCTTAAATTAAACAGAACTTTTACAAAATGGTCTATAGGAAATGAAAACCCAACCTTACATGCCCCAACAATATGCAGTGGTGTTATGTTGTCATTTTCTCCTAGGGAGAAAAAAAATCTATTTGAAAAAATGTCAAAGGGGAGAGTAGAGATTGCAGAGGATGTTTGTTCACCAAAATATTCTTTCTTCTTGCCATTTGAAGGATACCTATTTTAACAGAACACAAACTGACGGGAAGTGTCAAAAACTGAAAGACTGAAAAGATATACAATCTACATTAGTATTTGCCATGGTTTTGCTGGTTCTTAGAAACTAAGCAGGAATTTTTCCCTTCTCCCTGCCCACTTCATGGAGAGATGTTAAGTGGGTAGTTAAGGAGCACAAAAGAAGCAGCCGCTTAGTTAATGGCCCTCAGAATCTCATCTCCTGGGAAACAGGGGAGAGGAGTTCTGGCTGGCTGCAAAGCTGGAACAAGGTCAGAGTAGGAGCTCGGACTGGTTTTTGTTCTCGGCTTGCCTGTCAGCTGTGGATTCTGCTTGGATTTTCATTGGAGAGAAATTGTTTGGGGTTTTTTTTTTTCCCCTTCTCTGTCCCCGTTTGTTTCTTTCTTAGCAGGGGTTCTTGTGCACATCAAAGGGAGAGGAAAAACTATACTGCACAATTTTGTTGTTTTTCTCCCTCCCCACACTCCCTTTTCCCAGTGTGGGCAGAAGGGAAACCCGTTTTTTTTTGTTTTCTCCAGCACACCCTGGAGGGTGTCACTCCACATGCCAGTGACCAGTGATCCCACAGCATCCCTTGCTTACCAGCACAAACCACTGCAGGCTCTGCATTTCCAGTGATCAAATAGCAACCACTGGTGACTGGCTTAGGACACTACAAGCTCTGCATCTCCAGTGATCCAACAGCGCCCCCTGTTGACTGTGGTCAGAATTGCACCGAAGGGCACAAACTGAACTGTTTACTTTTTCTCTTTGCTTTTTTACTGGTTTGTTTTGAAGGGGATTATTTGTGGGCATAGTAGTATTGTTTTGTTATTTTACTTGTTTTCTTTCGTTGTTTCTGCCAATACACATATATCTTTTAATAAAGGGCTCTTATTTTTCCACAATTTTTTTCCCCTCAATATGAGCCTCTTAATTTCAGATTTACAATTGCTTAGAGGGAAGAGTTTGGGTCTTTCTCATAACTCATCCTCAGCAAAACACCTGTGTCTCATTTAAACTGAGATACTATTTTAATAGCTTTTCCTTATTATGTTCCAATATGAAAAACAAGAAAAAGTTTCCTAAATGCTTAATGTGACTCAGGAAATTCAGTTTTGTAACTTACTACCCTTAGGGCAACTCCAGTGCTATAAGTACACTCAAGCTGGTAATCATGGCAGAACAGTGCTCCACCCTAACAATTTACAATCTTATTTTAGACACTTTCATTTTGAATATCAGCTTCTTGTATGAATATACTTTAAGTCATGTAAGCAAGTTCAAAGTTCTGCTACTGCTAGTGCTGACATAAACCCCTATGAACCTTGTCTTACACAAACTAAAATCCTCCATGTGCACAGAACACACTGACATATCATGTTTTTAAATGAGTCAAAAAGCATTTAAAGAGCTTTTGACCCAATGAAACTGAGAAATAAGACTCAGACTAAAATCTCACAGTAGACATTGGAAACCTCTTTAAGAAGTTCAACAGACTTTAAGTCTCTTAACAAGCAACCAATAGCCAAGTAGAAAAAAAATGTTATTTTTCTACTTTTAAATATCCAGCAAGATTAATAAAAAGGTGGGGAAAACAATCACAAGGATTTAGCAGTGCTTCGTCATACTGAATTAGCTTGCTTTATTATTTAGTAACCAAACAAATTTCCCAGCTTTTAGATGTATGTATTTCTTGCAATGTCCTAATTTTGCTTTCTTTTACTATATGTAATACTTTGTTTTGTGTTATTTTGTTTTTCGGACAATAGGAGTTGAGCTTTAGGTTGGTTAACCTAGTTCTACTGAAGTGGGCCCTTCCCCCCCCCCCGGTAATCCAAATTATAATATTACTATAAATTATACCATAACTTAAATATTCAGAATATATTTATACTAGTATATTATTCGTAATATAATACATTGTAATTATATTTTAATATATTTATATTAATATTCAATATCTTTTATATATAGATTATAACATACTTTACATAAGTAGGTTAAATTGTAACTAGTTTCTAATCAGAACTGGTGTTACTATGTTCAATTAGCAAGATCTTCTCTGAGTAGCTGTTCCAGGTGTTGTCTCCCTATCACTTAAACAAGGAGCTTTTCCTGGTGTGTTTGGTGTAACAAATTCAAAAGTGCAGGCTCCTTCACTGCCTCCACATTTTGCCGTGTTTTTTTGTCCAATTCATATTCTAGAGCAAAGGGTTAGCACCAAAATCCCAGTGAATACCATGCCTACTCGATGTTTAATTTAGCTCGTTACTGCAGCAAAATTCAGCCACTCCACAAACAAAATTTTTCATCACTCCTGCCCTGAGTATACCCCAGAAATGTCTAGTAATTATATATATTATAATTATAATATCCACTCTCAGTGCATAGTAGTTCATATGTAGTTGCAGGAGCCTCTTGAGTTCTGACTATAGAGCTTCAGCAGCAGACAGCTGCTCTTGCCAAACACAACCAATGAAGATCAATTTTCCACTAAAGAACACCTCAGCTGTGCATAAACCTTCTCTGCAAAACTCCAGCTGTTTGAACTATCTTCTATGGAGATATCAGCTTAAAGCTCACTTCCTTGAATTTGAAATATTGGTAGGTATTAATTTTACCCAATAGTCCAGAGGCCTGTTACTTTGGCTTATAAAATATACAAAGGCAACAGAATCATGAGGACAACCGTACCCAGTAAAATCACACTTCCATTGACCAATATCCTGTGTGCAACATTGCATGCCCCTGGAGGAATGTAAATCTACAGCTTTTCCCTACAATATTGTCATTGATTTCAACAATTTGCACTGAAAGAACCTCCTTGTCCAAAAATGACATTTTCAAAGGTTATTTTTAGACAGCCTTTACTACACACTTTTTCCATTAGAATATCCAGTTGTCTTACTATCTACACAAAATTTTAGTGTTCACAACAGATTACAACAAGGAACTCCACAGCTCTGTTACATACTGAGTGAAGAACAATATTCTTTGGTTTGCCTTGCTATGGCCTAGATTTATCTGTTGCCCCCTTGTTCTTGTACTGGATGGAAAAAGGAGAAACCATCTTCTATATATCTTTTTTTTTGTAACTGGCATTCTTGTAGATACAGATTTATGCTATTCATTCTTCATAGGAAGAAAGCCATATTTTTGATTACTCTTGTCATCCTTCCCTGACACTTTTTCAGTTTCTGGATTTTTTTCTGAGATTGGTTACATCAGTAGTCTGCGTATCAATCAAAATAACATGCATCACAGTATTATACAGGGGAACAGAAATACCCTCTGGTTTTGCCTCTATACTTTGCCTAAGGGCAAACATAACAGCACAGTTCGACTGTTACAAGGTACTGCCATTTCCATAGAACCTCCTATTTCAATTATTACTCCTGCATTATGCTCTTTCACTTACAAAATTACAGACTCTGTGCTAAGATATCTTCTTTCTCCCATAAAACGTCACTTCACATTTATCCATATTCAACTGCATTTGCCATTTTATTATCTGTTCTTTCTGTTTAATACAGTGTTTTAATATAATTCTTCGTATCTGTTCCTACCTGAAACAAACACTACAGCCAATAAACATTCTTACCTAATGATAACCACTTCTTTTCCAGAACACCAGTAAATTCACTGGACTGCCTGCACCTGCAGAGTTGCAGAGTCCCTGAAAAACTGTATGGGTGAGATCGCTTTACTCTGAAAACTCTGGCTGTTTATTCAGGTCATTGTTTTATTTATTTTTCAGCCAAGCACCTGCCTCTTTAAGATCTGTTTTCCTTAATAGTCATATAGTCAGAGGTAAGGGATCTTGTCAGATGACTTCTGGAAATGAGAGGATTATTTCTACTCAGCACTTGAGAGGCCACACCTGCATCCCCATGTCTCTTTCTGGGTTCTTCAACACAAAAGAGAGCTGGGACTTTTCAGCCTGGAGAAGACTTATGGGTGGACCCAGGCTTCTTTTAGTGGTGCTTACCTACAGCTCAAGAGGTGTGGTAACAAGCTAGGCCAGCTGCACCTGCTGTTCGACTGATTAGGAGCAAAAGGGAGTGCCTTCAGCCTTGGGGCTGATGTTTTGACAAAGAATGCTGTGTTCTCAAAGTAGAAAGATAGTTAAAAAATATGCATGATAAGTTACTGAAAACAGTCATAGGATGGGAGAACGGGTGTGTGGAGTCAAAACACTGGATTTGCAAAAAATCCTAGGAATTCTAATCAACTGAATGGCAACACCAGGTACTTTTTACCAAAAAAAAAAGCTAATAAAGGGGAACACGGAGAGAGGTCTCTGGAGAAATCCCAAAATCAAATTCTGTGTGTGCAGTCTCGTTCATCCATCACCGAAAAGAGGTAATAGGCACAAAAAAACATGAGAGGATCCCTCTGAATGTAAGGAGACACTTCTATTGTGAGGGTGACTGAGAACTGGAACAGGCTGCCCAGAGAGGTTGTGGAGACATTTTCCCTGAGATATGCAAAAACCACCTGGGCATGTCCCTGAAGAACCAGCTATAGGTGACAAGGGTATTGGAGGAGGTGTTCTCTAGAGGATCCTTCAAACCTCAGCCACTATGTGATTCTGTGATATCAACGAAACATGCTGTATCCTCATATTTGGATAGAAAGCAGAGTTCTCGCTAAAAACTCCAACAGATTTCAGATGCAGTATTATTTCTTCATCTCAAGCTATTTTACAATGAAGAAAAAATTTGTTAAACTGATTTTGAGCCCATGGTTCCTAAGAATTGTAGAAGTCGCTCTTAAAACAACGTGACAACACATTTTGAAAAGCAACTACTTCATATATATTAATGCCTTCTTGAAAGAATTCCATGAGGTCAGCTAACAGCCTGGTTAATTCACCACACAACAGATTTAATTGCCACCTCCAAAGTCCCAGTACACTCCTCCATTTCAAAATACCCTAATAAAAATAAAAATGAAAACCAAGCTCTATACACTCCTTAAAGTACAGATTAGAAAACAAACCACCTTTTATTTTGCCAGCTGACATCTGTCTTTCCTCCTTTTATTACACATTATGTACACAAACTTGTGATAATTTAGAATGATCTAAGTTTCCCTTGCATCAGTTCCAGAGCACTAAGTGAACAATTCTCTAAAGGAAGCCCGAACCAAACATCTGCAAACTGTTGCAAAAATAGCTTTCACTAGAAAGTGCTCTAAGAAGTTTACTTTAAAAAATACTTGTAGTTTGCATGGGCTGTGTTTTAGCTACTTGAAAGACACAAAGACTGTACAACTCCAACAAATTCCAAATCAGTAGTGCAGTCACAATTGCAATGCTGCACAGAAATCTATTTTTGGAGACCAGCATCTAAGAAAAAGCGGTTCTGAAAATCTGGTTTGCCTTATTCAGGCTGAATAGTACCACTGATGAGATTACTTGTGGGAAGAAAAAAATCAACATGAATACAGGTAAAGGAGTTTGGCTGTACCATTATGAGGACTTTATAATCCTCAGTTCTCTATTTCTTACTTGTATGTTTTAATCAAAGTGTAAACATCTGTGACTCCTTAAAGCAAGCTGAAGTAGAGCAAGTCAACCGCTGTTAGTAGAGAAGCGAATTGAGTCTTAGCAGACAGGTAATGTAGTATAGCTTTTTGCAATACAGGAACCTAGATAAATACTCCATTTCCAAATATTACCTAAATCCTCTGATACTTTTTTTTTTTTTTTTAAATGCCACAAGCATACAATCTTTGGTTTACTCTGAAGTATTCAACTCTATCTTTCTAGTCTTCGTTCTCTGAAATACGGAAGTCCCTTCTTGCAGATTCAACTCCTTTTATTTCGGTTTCTATACTAGAGCATTTGCTATACAATACTGAACTATCTTCTATTCTAAACCTGGATAATCCTGTTTCAAACTCTGCAATGTTAACTAGGAATGAAAGATGACCTTTCAGTGGCAACCACTGAAAGAGAGTTGTTCTAAAAGTAACTTTCAGCCCTTTGAGAAATTCATTACAAAAACCAAACTCAGCATTCGGGTGAAAGTAGATGTGAACAAAAGGGCATAGAAACATGTATCCAGAGACAACCTGATTTGTCAGCTTTGTCAAGTATCAACAGAATTGTAACTCACCTGGTGATAACTTTCATTCTAAAAGGGGGATTCGTAGCAGAAACATCCGAAGTAATCACAAGAGCAGGAAATGTTTAATGACCAACACTCAAGA
This sequence comes from Empidonax traillii, assembly GCF_003031625.1. NCBI lineage: Eukaryota > Metazoa > Chordata > Aves > Passeriformes > Tyrannidae > Empidonax > Empidonax traillii. Next base: position 912,608 of record NW_020955290.1, on the reverse strand, counting down.
CAGTTATGCTACCTCCACATTTGTGTTAGATACTCAAAACTCTTTTTTTTTAGCCCAGATGTGTGGTTTATGTATGATTACCAATCAAGAAGCAGAAAATATTCTAAGAATAAACTGAGGAAAACCTCAATTTTTTTTCCCTGCTATTCCAATGGATTTTTTTTCTACACTGTAATAGGATTATGGGCATGCAGCCTTCTTGGGCTTGAACTGGCAAGTTCAAGTTTTACAAGTCATTTGCTTTTCTAGCTGTTGAAAAGCACTCTTTTGAAATATTTTCCCTCCACCTCCAAAGTACTAAGCCACTCTAAACACATTTATTCTTTCAATTTTTTTTTCTCCAACATGAGTGCTTGCTGCAGAAATTATTTCATACTTGTGAAGCTAGGTGTGGAAGTAAAAGCCAGCTCAGTGCAGCCACAAGATCCCCTCATCAACTACTAGTAACCTTTACACCAGAAGCTAATTTCAGGCAGAGACCACAAGCCTTTAAGAAGTCTCCCTAGAGCATCACACAGCTTCTTCTAGCTGCTAAATAGAGAGAAGGCAAGAGAGGAAATAATAAAGGCAAGTGTTATGACTGCTCACAAGCACAGAGCAGATGGAAGAAGTTTATACATGATAATTGTTCCCAGAGGACAAATATTAGTGTCTTTGTACCGATCCGGAATCACTGAGTTAATTCACCTGATTTTCTTATGCTGAGGAAGAGCATTCATGTGAGAGTCTTCACTATGGATCGATGAAGAACAGTATTGTAAATCTTTCAGTTAGATTTTTAGAATTGCACCAAAATTATTATTCCCCAAGAAAAGGGTTGGGTTGTCTTGGTTTTTCAAATAAAAATTACATAACGTGGTAGCATAACATAATCACCAAAAGAATCAGACCCAGTTATCGTCCAAAATTTCATCTGAAATTTCTTGAAAACAACAAATTCACAGAGGGTTTCTAAGCCCATGGAGACTAATGAGATTGACTTGTGATGAGTTAAATTGTCTGCAATGAAACAAGGATTCACAGATCTGCCTGTCTCTGGTAAAGAATGTGGCAACCTGTTCATTCTTCTCCTTTAGGAAAGCAAAGTTTTGTATCCAAAACTGCTGCACAGTCCCAAGAAAATGGAGATCAATATAGTTATTTTCACTTTTTTCCTATGGTTTGCCATGGAAAAGGACATTTTTCCAGATGCTGACCATAAATGTGGTGCTTGTACACAACACGTCTAATTTTATTTTTTAAAAAGAAAAATTTTTTAAATTAAAACTATTTTAAAAGTAAAACAAAACAAACTCAAACAAACAAATCCCAAAATCCAGGAGATACTGTAACAGAAGTATATAGTGAATAGTTTGGTCTCGCATTTCAAACCTGGACAGAAATTAGAGTAGAGCCTGGCTCATAATCAGAACACCTACTCGAAAAAAGAGGTTTACAACAGCCAAACAATCTGCTTAACAGCAAGAGGCATGTTGTAAAAGAGTTGTTTGTGTTATGCGACAGACAAACTTTTCATTAAAACAACTTTTAAAAAAGAGCGCATGCTGCACAAGATTCCCATGTATCTTCTCGAAGAGGCAAAACAACTTTTAAAGGTATTAAAACAGTTTTAATTTAAAATATTACCAAGCAGTTCCGTAAGTAAAATTAATTTCATTTTAGGTATGTAAAAGATGAAGCAAATTAAAATCACTCACCTTGTAAATTTGCTTATGTCAGAGTAAAAGTATATGCAATCTAGGTATAAACAGGCAAGTATATACAAAGGTAAACCATGGTAAGAGACACTGATAATTACAGTGCACTGTCCACAGAGAGTTTTTGCTTGTATGAGTAAATTACAACTCAAAACTATTTGTAAAGCAGTACTCAGATATAACTGATACTAGAAGTCGTCCTCAGAGCTAGTTAATACTCACATGATATCCTGCTAGGCATCAAAACAGTTGAAAAAATAAAGCAGTCTTCAAAGATTTGGACCAACTGTTCTACAGGAATACCTCCATTGAAGAGCATTGTATTGAAATATGCCCTACCCTACATTAGACATTAACCCTGTAATTCAGTACAGTACAGCAAACTGTGTTACTTCTCTTTTCTGGGCAAATGTTACATTAATGTGTTACTTGTAGTTTATATCTCACGTTGTCAGCTCTTCTGAGCTAACATACAAAATTCTGCTTACCACTATTTACTCTAATTAATTTCCACCTTGAAAAGGTAGAAAGGAAATAGACTTTTTTTTTCACATCCTAACATTTGCCATTTTTCCCTTAGATGAAAAACAGTTGACATTCTGGGTAACATCTCTGCACAAATGTTACTGAAGGCAACAACCAGGCATACAAACCCATTATTGCTAGCCATTACTGCCATCAAGATTAACTTTGAAACTAAGTACCTTGTAGAGATGCTAAAAAGATATGGCATTTTTTACATTTATATCAGACATCTAACCATTGAACATTATAGAGACACTTGAACAATTCACTATACAAAGGCATACAAAAACATTTTTGCACCCAAAGAACAACTCTTCTTTAGTGAACTTTTATTCTCAACTATTTTCAACTGCAAGGAGAGATGTACAGAGAGATCAGAAAAAATGCCAGTGGTATGTCTCTCCACCCTTCAGTTATATGCATTTAAAGAATCAGCTTTAACCGTTCCTTTACATTTTTCTTCCATATTAATCTTTCAGTAATTACTCTTTAAGTAATTCTTTAACATTAGTTGAAACCACACAGGATCCACATTTTAGTTTATGACACAGGTGGCAGGGAAAACATTCTCTCTACAAGTCTACATGTATGTGGGGGAGTCAGAACAACACAAGAAAATCAGTGTTTCTGCTCAGGCCTTTATGTATTCCAGAAACAGAAGCAGACACATGCTATCTTTCTTAATAACAGTGAATAAAATCGCAAATTAATAGTGAGCACTGAAACAGCAATCTGAGTGGGCTAGAATGTCAGGCAGAGGTTTACAAGCAGGGCTTCAACCACAAACTCTTTATCTAGATATTTAGCTACTAAAGATTTCCATGGGGGAATGTGCAGGCAGGATAGGAAGGAGATTTACAATACCAAGAGATTCAGACAGCTGAGATTATTCTGTGACCAGTGAGACATCTTTCTTTGCCCTCCCTCTATTTCTGCCAAGAATGTGTAAGCTTTGCTAACACTGTGTGCTTCAGGTTAATGTAGTGTAGAGCTTGAAAGCCAAATCCTTTCAGTATGTTTCTTGCTAAATTTGATTATATTTGACAGTAATATAGAAATTTAAGAGTGAAGCCTACTTTATATTTGGGGTAACAGAAAAACAAGACATGAGCAAATCCATTTGAAGGAAACATTTTAAATTTGGATCCTCAAAATGAAAGGAAGAAATAAAGAAAGAAAAATAAAAATTAAAACCTTTTAATTCCAAGACAAGCAAATAATCCAAACAGCTAGAGCAAAGGCACCCCCCATTAAATTTCAGTGCAACAGAGATTTTCAATTACAAAGCTCACATGAGACTGGCAGAGTAATTTGTTAGAAACTTGAAACAGGAAGTTATATCTGTAATTTTTTTCCTACTGGAGCTTTTTAGTGCTTGTGGTTGCTCCACCCCAATTCCCCCTCCCGAAAACAAATGATGAGATACAATCTTCTCTCATTTATTCCTAAAATCATAACACTACAAATACTATGGATGTATAGGCAAACTTGTTACTTGTCATCTTTTGTAAATAGTAAAGTTTCCATTAAATTAGTTTTCTCTTTTGTGATTACAGGCTATTTTCAAAAACACATACTGTGCACAGTTTAAGATAATGATTTTGGAATATTCACACAAGGCTCAGTCAGGCAAAGACCAGCATTTTTTTTAGGAAATGTTTTCTGGTTATGTTTATGCTAATTTAAAATTGATCCATCAGGAAAGAAAATATCTGCCTGCAGGGCTTGTGTTTAAATTTTTTCCTCCAAATATAAATGAATATTTTTCTTTTCCAGATTTGCATTGATTGCAATGAAAATGTCTAACAGTGCCCTTCCTCCTCCATGATCAAAGCAGTCATTTAAGAGACAGTATCTGTATAGTGCAACTATAAGACTATTTTCACCTCAGCTCTTTGAATCTGTGCCTTCCTACTGCTTAATTATGTACATTTTGAAGAAATCTGAACCTTTTTAACCTTTAAATTTAACATCTACTGCTGTAATTTGAAGATATCCAATTCTTGGATTGAAAGAGATAATAACCAACTCTTCTCTATTGCTGCACTCTCCATTCCATTCATGATTTCATCTTCATCTGCCTTGTAGACAAATGAGGAGAGGTATAACCTCTAGCTCCCCACCTCCTCACAAAAAAAGAATAGTAACACTCTCTTCCAAAATAAACCAACCAAAACATGTTGCCAGTGCCTTTCTCAGTGTCTGATATGTTCTAAATTGGTTTTTTTTTCATTGCTCAATCTGTGATTGGTCATTTTGCTATATCTGTAATGCCTCACTTGAGACTTACATTGCAGAATATTTGCTTCTCCAAAGCATAAAACCAAAAGCTACATCAATAAAGTCAAAATTCCTCTTTCAGCAGCTACCAGCATCACAAACCAATTACTGTGCACAGAATAGCCAAAGGTATACTCTTTCAAAATCTTCCAACAAGAGCGACTTAATGAACATGTTTTGTCCCATTTTACACTCACATCAAGCAACTTATCACTATCCCAGGTGCCCTTCTCCTCACGTATTTTCCTCTGCAGACGTAATTTAAACCACAGAAGCCCAGATTTTGAAACATTTCTACCCCTTATGAGTGGCTTTCTTACCTTTTCATACTCACACTCTTTATTCATTCCACTTTACTCCTTGTAATTACTAGAAGCAAGGACAAAAGGAGCTGACCTTTCTTGAGATCCTCCACTATTTCTCTCTGTGTGTATTTGGCTGCATGTCATTTGTTCTCCTGTCAACCATCAGAGAGAACACATAGAGAATGCCAGACCCCAGTCTGCACGGAGAGCTTAGAAGTACTAGGATGGACATACCTCAAGCATAAGGAGACGAGGAATTGTTAAAGGACACATTATGTACATCACAGCTCCCAGTTACAGATACAAAGTTCTCAGTTAGAGATACACAAAGGAAGAGGTAAGAAGGAGGTGATGAGACACTATGATGTATAAAGGAATACATCATTACCAGAAGTTCCCGTTCAAATTGGGCTTTCAGACTCAGTTGGGAAAAAAATCATAATTAACATGATGAGTTAGCTCCCTGAAAATCTTTTCTACTACTTAGCTTTCAGACACCTCTATTTATGAAACAAAACATTGTCTTTAGTTGCACTAAGCTAGGTATTTTAAGCTGTCCATATTTTTTGATTATTCTAAAAATTGAAGAAGAGGAAAGTCTCACATTTCAGATGACTTTATGCTACCACAAGAACTTTTCTCTTCTGATATTCCAAGTGCCTTCCAAACCAAAACTGTCAGCAAATTATGACACAACAATCCAACAGACATTCTTCACACAAACAGTATTCCTTAGAAAAACCTATAAAAGCAGGCACAGACACACACACGCACATACACACACACACATACACAAGGGATTTCTGCAAGGTTTTATGCTTGTGCCATTCGTATTTATGCCTGATATGAGAAAGGTGGGTATATAAAAATGCTATACACTGTTTTGAGTGCATATACTGCTGATGCATGAGCAACACGTATTAGTAGATGACTTAAGACTTATTGAGAGTAATCTATATATTTGCCTGGACGTGCAGAGTGGTCGGGCAGAATGAGGATGTAAAGGCATTACCTACAAGAATACTTTGCAAATGTTAGCCAACTGAAAGCACAGGTAGCTTCCAATGTGAGGCTACAAACTCCACCACAACATGTTCCTCACTTTGGAAAAACATAGTTAACATTAGGATGACACAAGAAGAACATAATGAATACACCAGGAGCACTTACAGATAATTTCCACTGGCTTCTGCCAGTTCCAGGAAAACAGAGTTGAAGTTATGTGCTCATATACCTAACTCTGCATTTCCTCATCAAGCATTTGCTGAACTCATTATCCTGAGAAATCACAGGGTATTAACCCATAGCCTTAAACATTTCATTTATGTGATATTTTAGTTAAATCTACAGTTATTAAGTGTAAGTATAAAAAAAATACATTTTCCATCAAGAATAAAATTACTTTTCAGGGCAATTTTTTGCTCTGTAAGGAACCTAGTGTCAAGACACAAACGAAAAAATATCACTAGAAAGGTGAATACTTTATACTTTCTTTTGTTCAAGTGATCAGTTAAGCAATGTAAAACAAATTTGTTTCTTCTATGAAGACAAGTATTAACATTGTTTATTTTTACCCTTTAAAGTTATTGTACATTTTCACATGCAGAAATGCAACCTGTAGACAAATCAGTTGAAATTCTTTGAACTATCAATGGAAAGAAGTTATATTTTTCAAACACTGATATTTTTCAAACAGGTTTTTATATATAAAAGAACTTCCAAAAATCAGTGTTTTAAATCTGTCATTCTGTATGTCACAGAAGACACATGAAGATGACAAAACAGAAGAAATTACTCAAAACAGACAAAATGTAAATGATGGACTATGAAATACTGCTGTGTATTAATCGTACATTTATGTAGGAGTCACATTATAGCCAAGCATGAACAAAACTCTCTGGTGACTTCCACTGGTTTTATATTGTCCAAAATTACCATTCCTATATAGTGATTGTTAGTGACAGACCTCTTTTTAAGAGTAGTGTATCGCTTTGCACACTGCTTTGCTCTTGTTTAATCACGTCTAAGATATATTTTCATATAAATGGTAATTTTCTCTGCTCTTATGGAATATAAATTCTTTGTCAGACTTTTAACATTTTTAATTTAGACAGTGTTAGCATTTCTAATGAAAATACTTATCTCATTCCTGAAAATTTCACTGCTTAAGAACCAAAGCTGATGAGTGAGCAGGCCATCTTGTCCTTTTCCTTATTTGGAGAAGAACAGTCTCATCCAACCATGGAGGCTGAATACTGTATTCCATAGTGAGACAAATACTTTGCCAACAAATACTTCTCTAGATTCACTAAGAATTATATGCCCTCTGAGACATTAATTCCTCTCATTTCTCTGTGCTAGAGACAGTTCAAGCAACAGTTCTAAAAACAAGATTCTCTCACTTTGCACTACATGTTTTGTTTTAAACTGACTTGCTACCATTCGTATGAAGAAATATGCTGTTCTTTGAATTCGCATCCACTTATACTCCAGTCTGCCTCAAATGTACAGGGTTTTAACAGTTGTTTTTGATATATTTCAGGAAAAAAAATGTAGTTAGTTTTCACATACAGCCCAGCTTGAAAACATACAAATGTAGATTCCAGTATGCATTTTTGCAGGATTTAGCACTAACTAGAGAAGAAAGAGGGACAAAGCTTCAACCGACCATCTTAATTGCAGACAAAATAGAAATAATACCTTCAGACCCTATTTATTTCTCTTTTTCTTCTTGAAAAATATTGAGACCGTTTGACCAATGTATTTCTTCATTAAGATATCATAATATCAGATCATTGATTTCAATTTCTTAGCTACACTGAGATGACAGAACTGCTCAGATTATACCATAAATCAATATGAAGACTCAGTCCTGGAACCTAAGTGCCAACACAACAGATATAGTTCCCCTGCTCACTGGTCTAAGGGCATGCGATTTAAATTTTACTTAATTTCAGTTTTCAAAAATCCATTCCCTGACTTATGTATACTTGCAAGCAGAACATAAAATAGTGAATAGGAATGGGCCTTTGGTGGGGTTACAGCAGTGGTGCAGAAAAAAATAATTTCGACATTGTAGTGGTGTACAGGGTGGAAAAGTGCCTTTGCCGCTTTGTGCTTCACATTGTGGCATTCCTTTCACCCGTTTCTTCGAGCTTTTAGGAGTTTACATAACATATTGCTTTTGCAAACTGAGGTGTTACTGGTATTACTGCTATAATGGAGTTCATTGAGAACCACTGTCCAGATAG
>NW_020955290.1:900350-904330 GCF_003031625.1 Empidonax traillii | reverse complement strand
ATTGTAGTGGTGTACAGGGTGGAAAAGTGCCTTTGCCGCTTTGTGCTTCACATTGTGGCATTCCTTTCACCCGTTTCTTCGAGCTTTTAGGAGTTTACATAACATATTGCTTTTGCAAACTGAGGTGTTACTGGTATTACTGCTATAATGGAGTTCATTGAGAACCACTGTCCAGATAGAATTTAAGTGGTATTATGCAAATGTGCACCTAGGACCAAGAAACAAAACCCTGCACTGACCCGGTTGATTCTGAAGATAGCATTTGAGGTCTCTGCCCCATTCCCTGAATAAGACGAAACCATAGGGGAAACCACTCCAAGTAACCTGTCTTCTGGCTTTTCAACTCTGCTGTGGAAATCCAGTAGTGGAGGTGCTTACATGATGCTGGTATTGCTGCGGCAGTGGCTGGAATGTTCAATGGGAAGGCTGTGCATTCTTCATGTGTTGTCTATGCTCTGTCCTGTGACTCAGCTGTGTAGGACACATTTGTGCCTCTGGCTTCCTTGGCTGGAGCCTGTCTCTGGTGGCACATTTTGCCTCCAACTCAGTTATTTCTGCAGTGTGGCCTCAGCAATATGTTTCAGATATTTGACTCAGCTGTGGCACTGTCTCCTAAAAACATGGTCATGGTTAGAAAAGCCTACTGTTCATCTAAAAGCCTAGCTCGAGCCGTGGGACTGTGAAGCTGCCTGTAAGGTGGCACTGTGTGCAGCTTGTTAAGCTCTTCTAGAAGAATCACAGAATATACTGAGTTGGAAGGGACCCACAAGGATCATCAAGTCCAGCTCCTGGCCTGGCACAGGACCACTCCCAATAGTCACATCATGTGCCTTAGAGTATCATCCAAATGCTTGTTGACCTTTGTATGGCTTGGTGCTGTGACCATTTCCCTGGAGAGCCTGTTCCAGTGCCCAACCACCCTCTGGGTGAAGAACATTTTTGTAATGTCCAATGTAAACCTCTCCTGACACAACTTCAGGCCATTCCCTTGGGTCCTGTCACTGGTCACCACAGAGAAGAATCAGTGCCTGCCCCTCCTCTTCCCCTCATGAGGAAGTTGAAGACTGCAATAAGGTCTCCCCTCAGTCTCCTCTTCTTCAGGCTGAACACACGAAGTGACCTCAGCTGCTCCTCATATGGCTTCCTATCAAGGCCCTTTACCATCTTCATTGCCCTACTTTGAGGGCTCATTAAGAGCTTAATATCTTTCTTCCATTGCAGTGCCCAAAACTGCCACAATATTCAAGGTGAGGCCACCTCAGTGCAGAGCAGAGCGGGACAATCCCCTCCCTCGACCAGCTGGTGATGCTTTGCCTGATGCCCCCCCTGGACACGGTTGGCCCTCCTGGCTGCCAGGGCACTGCTGACTCATATTCAGCTTGCCTTCGACCAGGACCCCCAGATCCCTTTCCGTGGCACTGCTTTCCAGCATCTCATTCCCTGTACAAACATCCAGGTCTGTACGAACATCCAGGGTTGCCCCATATAAGGTGAAGAATTCAGCACTTTCCCTTGTTGAACTTCATCTGGTTGGTGATTGCCCAGTCCTGTAATTTGTTGAGGTCTCTCTGCAGGGCCTCCCTGCTTTAGAGGGATTCAGCAACTCCTCCCAGTTTTCTTTTGTCTGCAGAATTGCTCAGTATCCCTTCCAGTCCTGCATACAAGTATTTTAGGAAAATGTTGAAGAGCACAGGGCCCAAGATGGAGCCCTGTGGAACCTCACTGGTGACAGGTCACCAGTCTGATGTCACCCTGTTCACTCTTACCCTCTGTGCTTGACCCGTGAAATAATTGCTCACCCACCACATGATGTGTTTATCTAGCTGTGCTGGGCATTTTGTCCAGTAGGATCCTGTGAGAGACACTATCAAAAGCTTTACCAAAATCCAAAAAGGTTACACCAACTGGCTTCCCTTGATCAACTAGGTGGGTGACCTTGTCACAAAAGGAAGTCAGGTTGCATAAGCAGGACATTCCTGTCATGAAGCCATGCTGACTCTGACCAGTGACTGCATTGTCTTTCAGGTGTTTTTCAGTACCTCCCAGAATAACCTTCTCCATAACTTTACCAGACACTGAAGTAAGACTGACAGGCCCCTAGCTTCTGTGGTCCTCTTTCTTGCCCTTCTTGAAAATTGTTCACCAGCTTCCAGTCAGCTCCTGCATTTTCTATGGTGATGGTTGACAAGCCAAACTTATCAAGAAGCTGCTCCATTATGTCAGCTAATTTTTAGGCTAGTTAGTTGTGTGCATCTTCAGAAATGCAGAGTATTTGGAGTAAGGCAATATGTTTCAGACTGCATTTTTTCTTTTCTTAGATGGAGGCTGCTTCTTTTCTTAGATGGAGATGCTTCTAAGCACATCTGTGAGTGTGACCTTTTTGCAGCAAGTTATTAATCAGTCTTGTGATTTCCCCTGCTAATGTGCTTTATTTTCAGGGTCTAGACCCTGCATATTGGGAACAGTTGCTATGATTTCTAATTGAACTAGTAAGTGTGTTAGATGCTGTTGACCTGTATGCTCCTTGCAGCTACAGTCTGTATAGTGGTTCATTTACAAATTGCTTTCTTGTGATGCTAATCACAGAGTATTCAGTACTTTCTGCTCTTTAATGTCAAAAGCTTAATATTGTATTAAGATAGCATTTGAATGACAGCCCAAATAAATAGTCAAAAGTACTAGGAAAGTAAAACCTTTGACATATTTGACCACTAGTTTGGTTTTTACCCTATATCTAAAACTGAAGTATACTTTTTTCTAGTGTATTTTTGAGCACTGACTGACTTATCCTTGGAAATATCTTTGTACCAACCTGTATTGTAGGTTAGCTGATTGGCTAAGTAGCATCTTGGTAGTATAGAATGCTCGGCATGCTCAGTATGACTAGTATTCAAATGTTCACACTAACCAGTAGTTGTTGAGTAACTTGCACCATGATATGTGTTTCCAGGCAGGCAAAGACAGATAAGAAAGTGGCCTGAATATTTTGATAAAATGCTGCTGTTCTTCTTTGGTAATTTGGTTTCACAGATGCACAGAATGACCCAACTTCTGACATGCTTTTGATGGTTTGTGAGTTGAGTGATAGTACAGAGAAGAGGATGTAATTTCTGTTTGCAAAACAAATATTAGAAATGGGGATACCATGGCAACAAAAGCAGAAATGTTCTTCTTATTAATTATTGGATTCAGCTACGTCTGTTACTGTAAAATTATTGGTAGACCTCTCATAACCCTAATACTTGTGTGGTTATGTAGACAAAGTACTTTTAAAGGACTCTGAAATCCTGCATTTTACAGGCATTTCCAGTTGCTTGTGAAAGAGTCGTATCCTCATCGTTATAAGTAAATGCTTCTGTATTCAGCTGTTATATGATTGGCTTAATTTGTTTTGTAGATATTTACCATTCACAGTTCTATTTCAAAGCTACCTTGAAGGGAACTGCTTAGGATAGCATATGGTAACTGAAAGTATAGGAAAACATACAGTGAGAAACAAGGACTGTACCAATGGACTTAATCCTACAGTATGAAGAAAACCCCCACACACCTACCGGTACAGGTAGCTGTAATATCTACTTCCAGCCTGTGGGAGAAGATTGCTTTCCTGAAATTATGTATAGCTAATGAATACACCAAAACACTGCCTGACCTGTCAGCATGTATGTATTTGATACAGTTGCAGAACTGAAACACATTTTTATGAATTATAAAAGAGTGGCTGCTTCCAAGAATAGATACTCTTAGTTTTTAATGTTAGGAGCATTTAATTTTAGACATTTTATTTTTATTTTAAGATCTAAAAGAAGATTACTTTCACTGAAAGAACTGAAGTGTTCCTCTTCTTCACTCTTTTTACAATACACAGAGGAAAGGTATACATGAGCTCATAATTACAGCATGACTGGGAGCCCCCGGTGGTCTAGGGGAAAAGACACTGCACTGTCACTGCAGAGACCCGGGTTCGATTCCCGGTCGGG
>NW_020955290.1:706487-900046 GCF_003031625.1 Empidonax traillii | reverse complement strand
AAAAGAAGATTACTTTCACTGAAAGAACTGAAGTGTTCCTCTTCTTCACTCTTTTTACAATACACAGAGGAAAGGTATACATGAGCTCATAATTACAGCATGACTGGGAGCCCCCGGTGGTCTAGGGGAAAAGACACTGCACTGTCACTGCAGAGACCCGGGTTCGATTCCCGGTCGGGGCCCCTCCCCAGGCAGATGGAGCTCGTTAGCCCCTAAGGCAGTCCATCTACGTCCTGAGGACCTCGCTGCCACCGTCCAAGCGTGCTTGGCCCCGGCAGACGAACCTCAGGATTAAAGGGTGGGCTCAGTTCCGCGCACACTGTGTCTCACCTAAAAAATCCAATGCGCAGGCTGGAAGGTGGAAAGACCTTCCCCGGTTCTTCGTTCGCGAAGAGACTGGCCATTAATCATTAAACAGCATGACTAATTCTTTTGTTAACAGCTCCATCAGAGCCTATTAACGTTGCTCTGTGATGAGGGTTTGCTATCAAGAGATGCAGATGCTTTCTCTGCCCCTTCAGATAAGTGGGATATCTCCTGAGTACATCCTGCCAGGGTGAGGCCACAACAAAGAAGAGCTGCCAAGAAACGTATTTGGGTGTCTTGTTTAGCAAAATTTTGTAAGCCATGGGTTAGCCATTAAAAACGTAGTTTTAGTCCCTTTTTGGTTTGGTATTGCACCACCTATGCTTTAAATCCACTCTCAGCATTTACAAAGAGACATGTTAAAATGATGCATATACTGGCATTTCTAGGTGTGCTTAATATAAAAGATAAATAAATTACAAATTAAGTATTAAAGCAAACTTGCATTTTAAGGTTAATCTGTCTTCATTAGTCTACCTACCCATCTTTTTCTTTTGTGTGGTCTTATAGCTAAGACTTCTAAAATACATCATAAGTTACAGTTGCTTCCTAATTTTTCCAAAGCCTGTGTGGCTTGTTATAGCTCATACAGCTTGAATTCCTTAAGATTGCGAGAATTAGAGCTTATATTATATGTATTTATATTATCTTTTCTTTGCTTTTCTGGTAGACGTGTGCCCTAAACTACCTGAGAGGCAGTTTATACCTACTTTTCCTTTTTTTAATAGAGTATATTTCTGTTATGTCCAAAGGACCATTTTGCAGGTTTAATTTTTAATTGAGAGATCATGGGTATTTTTCTAGTTCAACTTGAAAGACTTACTCATCCCCATAAAAACCCTAGACTGATTAAAAATTATTATACATAGGGCTTTGCACATATACTTTAATCCCACCAAATTGAAACTGTAAAATGCACCAAGAAAATGTGGGTAGAAACCACAGGATACATTCTTTCAAGAGCTTATAGAGTTGAATGTGAATAATTTCTAAATAGTGTAGGGATGTACTTCCATCAAGCGTTCTGTGCAGTGGAATCAGTCCTTTTCAGGTAAGAGCAAGGCCATATTCAATGCATACTTGCATATGAACTTCAAATTCATAAGGAATTTAAAGGTTTTCCATTACTGTAGGAGATTACTGGAAGGAAGGGTGCTTTTTGTGTTAAAAGTACCAGCAAGAAAACCTTAAAAACTTTTTTTCCCAGAGGACTAACCAAGAAATCTTACAATTTGTGTCAAGCTTACTTCTCGCATTACTGTTGGGATCATACACACTATTCTATTAGGCAATGATGCCAAAACTAATTAATATGTTTAACAGAAACAGAGGTATGATAAAGTACTCTGCAGAACTTAAATAAAAGGTATTTCAAGACGATTTTATGAAAAATAAGGAAACTTGTCTACACAGTGAAATTGAATGTCATATCTGTAATAAAGTAAGCTTATGTGCCCTTAAATAAATGGAATTACCCTCTATATAGAAACTGTTGCAAAATAATTGCTCTGTTTTGCAATAAATCTCCAGTTGCTGTGCATTGCTGTCCACCTACAGACCCAGCATTGGTCATTTTACCCCATATGCACTTATGAAATGGCTTAGACCCTTGCTATTATCACAGCAAACCTCCTATCTTCATTTAAACTTGTTTGAACTGATACTTGGTGAAGTTCCAGTGCCAGTATGTTCTGGTATAGTAAGGACTTGTAATTTTATTTGTTGACATGCTTTCACAGGAGAAGCTTTTGGGTTATGGCTGCAGGAAACAGATCTATAAGGTATTTAGTACTGAAAGGTAGGACCTTCAATCAAGTGTAGGTGATTAGTATTCCCTAACAATTGTGCGAAGCTTCAGTAGAGAACACTTTATTCTGTTCTTGTCTGCATCTTACAACAATTAAATATATTTACAAGTATTCTCCCAGCGTCCCAGTGTAGCTGAGGATCCCTTGTGGCGTCCTCATATTGCACAAAAATTCAGTGAATTGCAACCCACTTTGTGAAACTTAATGTCAGACAAATCTGGCAGTGTTCTGAGCAGCTGAAAGACCTTTTAAGAAAAAGCATTAGTCAATCTGAACTGTAAAGAAAAATTACTATCTTTAGCCTAGTACCCTACTGATTTCCATTTTTTTTGGCTCTATAATAGAACAATAAAACACATGTGGATTTGATTTTAATACCTTGAAGTTGTAGTAGAGTACACTACAAAGTGATCAGAGGAAATCATGAGGCCTAGGCAACCTTCACTAGCTGTTAACTGTATGGTTTAGCACTCCAAAAAGCAGCAGTATTCTAATGTCCTTGAATATATCATTAATCATCCACAACCATCTTTTTGTATGTGAATTCTAGGTAGAAATCTGGGGTTTTTTCCCCTTCCTTTTGTCTCCTGTTCAAGAGTCTAAAGTCCATACAAAGCTTGTTCATCTGCTGTAACTTTACAATGGTTGAGTTCTGTGGGGTTGTGGCAGTACGCATGCAGGGGCAGCCAGGTGGGTTGGATAGGCTTCTGCCATCCAATTGTTATTAATGAAAGGTGACAAATTCATATGACCAATATTAATTGTACAGGATGAAAGTTCTTAAATTCCTTCATGATATGTAATTTAGTCTTTTTTCAGGAATGCTTCTTAGAGTTTATCACTTTTCATATCTGTGTGAATTTGTAGCTTTTTTTCTTTCTGTTTAGTATACTTTAGATATTCTTATTGCCAAGTGCAAAGGTACATGCTGCATTTCTGAGTAATTTAGTTAGGGTAAATGAATAAAGAAGTCCTGGAAAAGCTGATTGCAGCTACTGTGTCAAGTCTTGGATTTTGTATTTATCTATTTAACAGATCACTTGGAAACTGACCAAACTTTGTCTTAAAGGTGTTGTTATTTGTGTTGAAGTCATAGTGTAGGACTTTTTAGCTTAAAAACCTTCACTTAGTTTCCATTATAAATTAATCCACAGGCGGTTTGGTTTTTTTTTCCTCTGTCAGCATTTTGCTGCATTTTCTTTAGCTTAAACGTAGTATTCATCTCAAGACTTTTACAACTGCAGCCTAAAAATACAGTGAGATGATAAACACAAAGCAAAGAAAAGAGTTAAGGAGAATGGGTAACACACAGGAGGGCTGAAAGCCATCATGCAGCAGGGAAGGTATGACATAGTCACCATCATGGAAATGTGGGATGACTCATATGACTAGAGTGCTGCAATGGATGGCTCCAAGGTGATGAAGGAGAGGAAGTGGGGTGGCTCGGTACCTTAGGGGGTGTTTTGACTGTATAGAGCTCAAGGATAGCGATGATAAGGTTGAATGCCTATGGGTAAGAATTAGAGGGAACACTAACAAGGCAGACATCCTGGTGGGAGTCCATTATAGACCACCTAACCAGAATGAAGAGGTGGATGAATTACTCTGTGACTGGCTGGTGTTTCATGATCATCAGCTCTTGTTCCTGTAGGAGGCTTTAACCTGCCGCATGTCTGCTGGCAGCTCAGCACAGCAGAGGCTGTCTAGGAGGTTCCTGGAGTGTGTACAAGATATCAGCGCTGGTGAGTGAGCCTGCAAGGGGTGGTGCCCCACTAGACCCTTCTGTTTACAAACCAAGAAGGGCTGGTGGGAGATATGGTGCTTGAATCCATCTTGGATGGAGGGACTGTGAAATGACAGAGTTTTCAATACTCAGTAAAGTAAAGAAGGACGTCAACAAAACCTTAACCTTGGGTTTCTGGAGGGCAGACTTTGGCCTGTTCAGGATGCTGGTTCGGAAAGCCCATTGGGAAGCAGCCCTTAAGAACCATGGGGAACAAGAAGGCTGGACATTTTTAAGAATGAAATCTTGAAGGTGCAGGAGGGAGCTGTCCTTATATGCTGAAAGACGAGCCGACAGAGAAGAAGACTGGCCTGGCTGAGCAGGAGGCTTTCACAAGAACACAGAGGGTGTAGGATCTTTGGAATAAGAGGCAGGCAACTCATGAAGTGGTTAAGGACGTTGTTAGGTCCCGCAGCAAGAAAATTAGACAGGCAAGAGCTTAATCTGGCCACTTCTGTAAATGCTAATAAAAAGTGTTTTTATAAATACATCGATAGCAAAAGGAGGGGCAAGGAAAACCTCCATTCTTTATTGGATACGGGAGGGAATATAGTCACCAAAGACGAGAAGAAGGCTGAGGTACTTAATGCATTCTTTGCCTCAGTCTTCCACAGACAGACCTGTTATCCTCAGGGCAATTAGCCCCCTGAACTGGTTGTCATGGGTTTACCAACTAGGCTCCCCCTGGGGCTGAAAATAGTTTTTTCCAGGTAGATTTCCGGAGCAAAGCCAATCAAAAGTTTTAGTAATGCCCCTTCCAATTACATATTTAAGAAAATTGAAGAGAAGGTGGTTGCGCAGATGAAATTAGGAGCCGTGTAGCGAGTGGTGTCAGGCCCCAGGTGGGGGCCAGGCCTCCTTCCTCCCCTGGCCCTGGGCCAGGGGCAGGTGTGGCACTGAAGCCCCCCTGACCAAGACATGCAGCAGAGTGGAGGAAAAAAAAACTCTAAAGATAAAGACTGCCTGGATGAGAAATACTGCAGAAGGAATTCCAGTCAAAGATAACAGAGCCTCCAAGGTCAAAGCTGGCAGCTGCAGGAGAGAGAAGAGAAGCCCGAAAGGGGGGCTCCTTCTCTCCCCCATTCTCTCTCTCTACCTTCAGCAGGGAGAGACTGAAAACTAAAAAAATCCCTGCCACCTATGGAAGACTGTTGGGGAGCGGAGACCTCCCTCTGCAGCTCATGAAGGAGCCCATGCCAAAGCAAAGTACATGAAGTAGATGTGACTCCATGGAAGACTTAAAATGAAACAGAGTCCTGCTGGAGACCTGTGGCCCATGGAGAGAGAGACCTATGCTGGAGCAAGTTGGCTCGGGTAGGATCTGGTGATATTAGTGAGGGATCCATGTTGGTGCAGCTGAATTTGTGACCCTGAGGGACAGCAGAGAATGGAAGAACTGTTGCCCAAAGGTGGACTCACGCTAGAGAGGTCCATCAAAGACTGTCTCTTGTGAGAAGGGACTCCACAAGAAACAGGAGTGGACTCAAAAGCCGTTATCCCTTGTGACCTTGTGGTGAAGATCCATAGTCGGTATGTGCCCCCTTGCAGTCCATGGAGGATCCCAAAGGGCCCAGGTAACCCCCAGCCTCTGGTCTTAGCCCAGGAGGGGGTAAGCCCAGCCCTGAGGTCAACATAGAAGAAAGAGAGAGAGAAAGACAGTTCTAGCTGTTACGAATCGGAGCTGTCATCTTAGAGATAACAGGAGAAGAACTTTTGAGTGCTGCAAAATTATTTAAAAGACTTCTATCTCTGAAAATGGAAGAGACTGCTTTTCCTCCTCAACTGATACAAGGGGGGAGGGGTATTTTTGTAAATACATAGCATTTTTGCCTAATTAGAATTATAGTATATATACTTCTTTAGTTTTTATCTTGCAAGTAATAAATCCTAATACTATTCTCCCCAATCAGATCTCTTTTGTCTGCATAAACCTTCTTTCAACGTATAGCAATTGTGTGGGGGGTGAGAGGAAACTGGCCCAGAGTAAACCCACCACATTGGTAGACAAGGACAGGGAGCAGAACAGACTCCCTGCAACCCAGGAGGAAGTGATTAGTGACCTGCTGAGCCATTTAAATGCTCACAAGTCTGTGGGACCAGATGGGATCCAAGGGTACTGAGATACTGAGGGAGCTGGTGGAAGAGCTCACCAAGCCAAACTCCATAATCTGTCTTCAGTCCTGGCTAACCAGGGAGGTCCCAGATTACTGGAGGTTGGCCTGTGTGACACCCATCCACAAGAAGAGCCAGAAGAAGGATCTGGGGAACTACAGGCCTGTCAGCCTGCCCTTGGTGCTCAGCAAGGTTTTGGAGCAGATCATCTTGAATGCAATCAAACGGCACATACAGGACAACCAAGGGATCAGACCCAGCCAGCATGGGTTTAGGAAGGTCCTGTCTGACCAATCCAATCTCCTTTTATGATCAGATGACCTGCCTGGTGGATAAGGGAAAGGCTGTGGATGTGGTCTATCTGGACTTCAGCAAAGCCTATGACATGGTCTCCCATAGCATTCTCCTGGAAAAGCTCTGCAGAGCAATCTGGACAGGCTGGATCAATGGGCCAAGACCAATGGCATGAAGTTCAACAAAACCAAGTGCTGAGTCCTACACTTTAGTCACAACAATCCCATGCAGCACTACAGGCTGGAAAGTTCCCGGCTGGAAAGTGGCCCAGTGGAAAAGGACCTGGGGTCAACAGTGGCTGAACATGAGCCAGCAGTGGGCCCAGGTGTCCTAGAAGGCCAATGGCATCCTGGCCTGCAGGAACGGTGTGTCCAGCAGGAGCAGGGAAGTGATTCTTCCCCTGTACTCAGCACTGGTGTGGCCATGCTTTGAGCACTGTGTCCAGTTCTGGGCTCCTCAGTTCAGGAAGGATATTGAGGTGCTGAAACAGGTCCAGAGAAGGGCAACAAAGTGGTTGAAAAGCACAAGTCCCATTAGAAGCAACTGAGGGAGCTGGAGTTGTTTGGGAGAAAAGAAGAATAAAGAGAGACCTTATTGTTCTCTACAACTACCTGAAAGGAGGCTGTAGCCACATAGAGGTTGTCTTCTCCTCCCAAACAACTAGTGATAGGAAAAGAGGACAGTCTCAAGCTGTGCCAGGGGAGGTTTTGTTGAAGGTTAGGAAGAATTTCTTCACAGAAAAGGTGATCAGATGTTGGAATGGACTTCCCAGAGAGATGGTGAGGTTATCATCCCTGGTGGTGTTTAAGGAAAGACTAGATGTGTCACTCAGTGCTATGGTCTAGTTGGCAAGATGGTGTTTGTTCATAGATTGGATTTGATGATCTCAGAGGTCTTTTCCTACATAATTGATTATCTGTGATTCTACATGAGGCTACAATTTTGTATTATTATTTTTTTCCCCTTTAAGAAAGACTCTCTTCCAGGCTGGTCACCCTAATAATCTTTGCCTGTGCCTCTTCTAGTTCAAATCTGTATCTTGCATGTAACTACATACCATTTACTGTAACTTCCCCAAAGGTTCTGTACCCCATGTTCCTGTTTAACCAACTGAGCATGTAAGCTAGCACATGTGCTGGTTTAGATTGAGGTGAGGTAAAAAACCATGACTTAACAGGCAGAAAAACAGAAAACCACACTGTGGTCAGCAAAACCAGAGTTGCTTTCCAATTTGGACTCCTTTAGGAAGAAAGAGAGGAGTCTGATGCTGAGGACGCCATTTCATACATAAGGCTGAAACAATCACTGTTTGGTGACATAAAAAAACATGCATAATCCTGCCTCCTTCCCACTGTCTGCACAGTTCTACCCTCTGTGTTGGTTCTTAGTCTTCATCTTTAGTATCAGTCTGAATCACTTGCAAGGCAATTCAAGTGACCAAGCTGGTATAAAGTTGTTTTGTTGCATTGACTTCCAGACTTTTTGCAAGAGCTTACCTGAGGTGGGGGGTGACTCTTCCTGCATCAATAAGCTATTAGACTGGCTTGCCTAGAGAGTTATCAGAAATTGTAGCTTTAGTTTAAACATGATTTTTATGCAAATGCATACAGGTGGTGAAAATAGTAATTTCCTTTAAGGTGAGAAAAAGGAATTTGCTGGTAGTCTGTCTCTCACGGACATTTCTGTGACAGTGATTAATGGTAATAGGGAGATTTGTCTGCATTTATGACACTTTTCTCAGAAGGCAAATGGTTGAGTTAGGCAGTTTTACTGTAAAACTATTGCTAAAAATTTCTCAGTAATTTGGTTTGGTTTATTTTTGTTTTTGTTTTCAGTGAAGGGAGCAATCTCACCCCTGCTCATCATTACCCTGACTTCAGATTTAAGACGTATGCACCTCTTGCCTTCCGCTATTTCAGAGAACTTTTTGGTATCAAGCCTGATGATTATTTGGTAAGAGCTTGGAGTTTTCCTTTGAGTTACAAATTATTATAACTATGCTAGCTTCATAGTGACAGAAGAGGGTGCTTAAAGGGTGCCTAAATAAGTAGTAAACTTTGTGTGTGAAGGAGTTTACAACTAGTGAATATTTTTAGTGATTTAGAAAAATTCTTTGTTTTTGAGACAATTCACGTTAAAAACTCACTTTATTAATTGATTAGAGTAACTTCCGTATCATTCAGGTAACTTTCTAGAGAAGTTACAATCAGTGCTTGTGGACTTCTATTAATTCAGTTCTAAGAAAGTACTCTTATGTTATCTGTGGTACTTATTAACTTCATTATAAAAGTGATGTCTGCATGTGTTCTTTTCTAGCATTGAGAAATGTGGGTGGCAAACTACAAATTAGGCATTTATAGTATCTCCTTTTTTCTCTCTATTTTATAATTTGAAGACTTCTTAATAGTATTCAGTGGTTTACATGAGAAGAAAGGTGATGCCACATTTGCTGCCATTGTAAAAGCAGCAGTGTTTTTTTTTATTATTTGGTGGAACCACTTTGTACACTGTCTGGAGAGGTATTCACTATTTTACTTCTCCTGTAGTTCTGCTTTTGGAAGGGTAGTGTGAAAACAAAGAGCGTGTTTTTTAGATGTCTGCCCCACGTCCAATTTTTCTCATGGTGGACAATGCAACAAACCAGAGTCACAATACAAATTAGCACGTTTACATGTCAGAGTTTTATTGTTCATTTTTTAAATGAGTTTTTAAATCTTTTTGTTCCATTATTGATAACTGCTTCTGTAAAACCAAATTATTTTGAAAGGGCTTGAATGAATAAAAAAGAAAAATTGATTAAAGTGTGCTGAAACGTTACTTAAAATACTACTAATGTTATGTGCAAGTGCATTATAACATTTTTGGTTTTTTTCTTTTATAGACAATAAGCCTAAAAGCAATACTTTGCTGGTTTTACTTTTATTTAGGTTGACTATGGATGTCCTATTTTAATTCTTTGGTAGTATGTTTGGATTTTGTATTACTAGTCCTCATGACCATAGTTCTATATAAAAATGGATAATTCCTTTGGGTTAAAATTGATAGTAGAAAGGAAATACACTTTGTTTGGAGTTTTATAAATGATAGAATCTTAGAATGGCTTGAGTTGGTAGGGACTTAAGATCATCTAATTCCAACCTTCATGCCATGGGCTGGAATACCTTCCACTAGACCAGACTGATCAAAGCCTCTTGAGCCTGGTCTTGAACACTTCCAGGGGTGGAATATCCACACCTTCTCTAGGCCACATGTTCCTGTGCTTTACCACCCTCACAGTGAAGAATTTCTTCCTAGTGTCTACTCAAAATTACTCCAGGTAGGGTCTTACCAGAGCAGAGTAGAGGGGGAGAATCATGTCCCTCAGCCTGCTAGTCACACTTCTTTTGATGATGCTGTTGGTTTTCTGGGCACACTGCCAAGAGAGCTGCTTTCAAACCATTCTTCTCTCAGCATGCGCTTGTGCTTAGGATTTCCACAACCCATGTGCAGGACCTTGCACATGGCCTCGTTGAACTTCATACAGTTTGCACAGGCCCACTCTGAAGGCTGTCACAGTTCCTCTGGATGGCATCCCTTCCTTCCAGTGTGTGAGCTGCACCACTCAGCTTGGTGGTGTTGACAAACTTACTGAGGGTGCACTGTCCATGTGACCAACAAAAATATTAAACAGCACCAGTACCAAAATCAAGCCCTGAGGAATGCCATTTGTTACTGGTCACTGACTGGACAGTAAGCCATTGACTAGAAATCTTTGAGTGCAACAAATTCCTTACGCACTGAGTGGTCTGTCCATCAAATAAATCTATACCTCTCCGGTTTAGAGAAAAAGATGTCATGTGTGACAATAGTGTAATTATTCAATATGTTGTTTATCTATTTCTTTTTATGGACTTGGCAAAAGATGAAGTATGTGGGCTGTGTTGCCAACTGCTAAAAAGGCGTTGCTTCCTAGAGTAAAGCTGTTATCACCTGCAACTTCTTTTCCATTTACGAGTTTTGAAGTGACAAAGCCCAAAGATTTACAATTTCACCTTTTCCAAGGAAGTTAAGTGGTAATGCACTATAGAAGTCAAACTGGCTAACAAGAGTAAATACATTTGAAGAGATGGCAGAATTAAGTTGTCAGCGGAAACCTCGTGGAACATTAGTATTTTGCATCTAAATGTCTTGATCATGAAGTACTCAATTGTCAGAGTCTTGGGGATTTTCTTACTTTTCCATTTCTGTGTGGCTTTTGTAAGTGTCCAGCCAAAATTAGGTAGTCTCTGTGTAGCAGCACTTGATGGGTAGATTTCTGTTTTACAGGAATAAGCATAACTGTAGAATGACCAACACAGAGCATAGGTTAACAGCTTGTGCTTATGTTATACTGATTTATTGAGCTTTAATGTTTTAGGATAATTGGTTTTAAATGCTTACCTCAATGACAGTGACTCATGAAGTTTATATATTTTGGCAAGAAAAATGCAAGGGTTACAATAACTGCTGATTTGCTCTAAGAGCTTGTAGTATAAGAGTGGTATGGCTGCTCTACTGGTAGAAAATTGTAATTACAGGATTAACGAGAAAGGTCTTCTGTATTAATTGGAACTGAGTGGACTGCAGAAACAGGGAGAGGAACAGAAAACATTTTTATATAATACAAAAGTCTCTTAAAAATTGCAAGCATGGGAAAAGCATCAGCTGTAGCCAGGATAAGGAGATGCATTAGGCAGTGGTTTGAGTCCATAGAAAGCATGCTTCTCTAGTTCAAGTGCTTACAAAAGAGCACATTCATTAGATTTTCTTGTATTACTTCTTTGCTGTCACCAGCCACTGAAGTCAATGGCAAAACTCCAGGATGGATTTAATAAACACGTTTTTAAAAAATAAAACTTTTTTTCTTGTGAAATTGCTCAACTCATCTCAAGCAATGTCTTAATAAGCCAGATATTTGTAACTGAAACAGTTATTCCTTTTGCTTTGAGAAGAGCAGAAAATACTGCACTACTAAGAATAATTCCCTGGTGCTTACACTACTCACAGTTTGCTTCCTGTGTAATTTTGTTTCTTGTAAAGACTGAATCCTTAAAATATTGGACTGTACAGTGAATCTCCAACTGTGTAAAACTGATGATGTATAACAAAAAAAAAAAAGGTGTGTGAATGAAAGTTCAATTATCTTAAATAAGTTTTCATGTGTAATATAAACAGATTTTTCTATGGTTTTGAGCTTAATGTCTCCACTCCATTTAGTCTGAATGAAGTTTGAATTAATGCCTTTTTCCTTCTTAATATGATTGTAATTTTTAATGTGTGGAAGAGAAATCCTTTCTAAATATTCAAAATAATGGTCCTCCAAATCTCAATTTTTCTTGCTTACTGGTATTGAGTTTTTTCCTATTTCAAGCAGTTTTCAATCAGAAAACTACATTAGTAGCTAATACCAAGATAATTAGTCTAATGGTTTCAATCCCAGTTTCAGAGCATAGGATTTGCTCATTTGTCTACAGTGAAAAACCTCTACTCCAGGTGTGTTTGTCTAACATCATCTTGTACCTGTTTCCTTCATAAATGGCTGTGAAAAGCAAACAGTTGCAGTGCAATGTCTTCTTAAGGTTTCTGACTCAGAAATTTGGTATGGTGCCAGTGTGGGGATCAACTCCCTCCAACTCAACCATTCGCTTCACTCCAAGAGAATCTTCACCTAGTGCAGTGGGATGTGAAGAGGGACTGTATGCTCAGCTGCCAGCTGCTCTTCCACGGTTGTGCAGTATGACCTGGGTAGAGCAGACTCTTACAACTGGCCTTCAAACCTCAGACGAATTATGTGAACCAGCTTGCTCTACAGTAGTAGTGTTGCTACAATTGAAGACCAAAGAATAAGCTTCTTGGTTCTCTTGTGCCTATTTGTACCCGCAGTTCTATATATTAAACTTGTGTTCGGTAATGCATACACTGACAGTAAAAAACAATTTTTATCTCTTCCAGTACTCAATCTGCAGTGAGCCTTTAATTGAATTATCCAACCCAGGTGCCAGTGGGTCCTTATTTTTTGTAACTAGTGATGACGAGTTCATCATCAAAACAGTTCAACACAAAGAGGCTGAGTTTCTTCAGAAGCTCTTGCCAGGTTATTATATGGTAAGTAATTGAAGACTGTATTTTACCTATATTTCTTCTGTTTCGTGTCACACTTTTTAAAGATTGAATTTCATTTGTCTTGTAATCTTTCATTGGTTTTATCTGTATTTTTTGTAATATTTTGGTATTTTTACCCGCCTTTCAACTTAGTGCTCCAAACACCCAACAGAAAAAATAGATGTAAGTCAAGAATATATTGAAGATAAGAATTACTGTTCTTTTAGCATTCAAGATGAAGCTGAATGTCATCATCTGATTTGATACCAAACTTTGCTTCTAATAAGCTAGTAACAAAAAAGGTTTCTAGATTTCTAATTCAATTTTTTTCTGCTCCATTTTGTTATTTGTCTACCCTCTTCATTTCACTCAGAGTGGACAAAGAAACTAGACTGGCCAGTTTCACTTTTGTTCCCAACTACTTCTGATTTCCATTTCTCATATATTAAAGCTGTAAATGGGCTGTAAAAGATATATTTTATCCATGTAGTTTGCTCAAAACTTAATTTTTAAATGGAGCTTTTTGAGGGCTTGTGCTAAGTCGACTGTATTGGGTTTTGTGTGTCAGTCATCAGAAAGGAAAACCATTGATCCAAAAGTAAGTAGAACTTTTTTTTTTTTTTTAACAAAACCAGTCATACATATGAACAGAGATTCTTCTGGAAGGTATGCAGAACTTCGTATTATTAGACCTGTGACAGACTTTCTTTTCTTGATTTGTTTTCCGACGTAAATACTTGAAAAATTACCCTCTCACTTGTACTAAGAATGAGAAATGTTTGTTGTCACATATATATTGTGGTATATATATCATAAATGTCATTATTGCTCTAAGTGATATGGATTCACTGTGTAAAAAAAAAAGTGTGTACAGAGATATCAAAAAGGACAAAGGTGGCACATACCCTTTTGTTGTTTCCAATCATGATAATCAACTCAGCATAAATTTGAGTTATTACAAGTACATATAAGGCCATTTTCTGTTGTTTCTGCATACTTTATTCTCACTGCTAACATAGGCAATGGTTTCCAAAGGAAAAAACTTCAATTGTGATTATTTCCTGTGAAAGTACTTTCTTCTGATGGTTTTATGTTGTGACTTAGTAATCAAGACTTGGTAATCAAGTAATTCAAGACTTGAAGTAGTTTTTTCCCTTCTTGATTTTTCATGCCAGACTGACAGTAGTTGTATTCAGATGGAAGATTTTCTCTCTCACCTGTTATCCTCTCTTATTTAGTTTTATTGCCTGTTGTGCAGTTTGGATTATTTCACACTCTTCTCTTCTGATGGGCAGTTGTGGTTCCGTTATGACCTCACACTCCAGTGGATGCTACTTGGTCATTTGGCACTAACCCTCAGTATGTAAAGCCTCATGGAGACAGGGATTCTGTTTTTCAAATTCCAAGTCAACATAATGAGGACTACATTTGACACAAACTTCTTTCAGCAGGTAGAATGCAAAGGTTGTTCAGGTCAGAATAAATAAATTAAATCTTCAGGATGCTTTTAGTTTTGGCGCAATCTAGCTTTAGATAGTATGTGAGAAAGAGAAACCTAGTATCAACGTCGTTACTGTTCTGCTCTTGGTGTATATAAGTTTCTGGGAAAATGGCAGTGTTTCTGCTAACGTTCTGAAGTAGAGACCCACAAAGCAGATCAACTGATTTAAGAAACTATGCTGAATAAAAAGTAGTACACAGTTTTCTTTAAGTTTGTTAATGTCCTTTGCTATGAAAAAACCCCTTTCTTAAGCATGGAAGTTTATTGAAAATAGACCTACTTAACAATATCTCTTTTGTTTTAGAATCTGAACCAGAATCCAAGGACTCTTCTACCTAAATTTTATGGGCTGTACTGCGTTCAGTCAGGAGGCATTAATATTAGAATTGTTGTCATGAACAATGTGTTGCCACGAGCCTTGAAAATGCATCTCACATTTGACTTGAAAGGCTCCACATACAAACGGAGAGCATCAAGAAAAGAGAGGGAGAAGTCCAACCCCACATTCAAAGACTTGGATTTCTTGCAAGATATACATGAAGGGCTGTATTTTGACTCTGAAACACACAGTGCGCTAATGAAAACACTACAGCGGGACTGTCGAGTGAGTAAAAAGTATTGACTATTTAAACTTCTATATTTGCAGCTACTCTGGATTCACCTTGGCAAAACACAGAACATGGCTCGGTATGTTGTTTAGCCTCCATTTGTTTTCCATGCTATTCAATGAGAAAAAACTATGGATGTCAGAGCACTGGTGAAGCCTGTTATTTTATTTGAACTTTTGGCATCTGAGATCATAGAATTGTAGAATGGAATGTCCCTATGCTTCTTGAGTACCAACACGCTAGGGTCCATGAGCACTTCCCTGGGGAACTTGTTCCAGTGTATGACCACCCTCTCACTGAAGAACTTTTTCCTAATACCTAATCTGAACTTCCCCAATGCAGCTTCAAGCTGTTCCCTTGCACTCTATCACCACACACCAGAGATGAGCCCCACTCTTTCTGCCACCCTCATAAGTAGCCAGTAATGAGTGCCCCCCACCCAGTCTTCTCTAAGCTGAGCAAATCTAATATCTTCACCTGCTCCTCACAAGTCATGCTCTGTAGTCCTTTCACCTTCTTTGTTGTGCTCTTTTGAACACATATCCTCCTTACACTGTAGAGCCCAAAACTGCACACAGTACTTGAGGTGAGGCTGTGCCAGTGCTGAGTGGAGTGGGACAATCACTTCTTTCAAACCAGTTGGATATACTGTGCTTAATGCACCCCAGGATACAGTTGGCCATTTTGGCTACCAGAGCACGTTGTTGACTCACTGAATTTATCATCTAGCACAACCCCAAGTTCCACAGCTGTCCCCCTACCTCTCTGTATGTCCAGGGTTAAACTGATCCACCTGCAGAAATAGAGATTAACATAGGAATGAAGTCCAGTAGATATTATGATGATGATGATAATGATTTCCACTAATTTGGAGATTTTAATTATTTTTTCCTGAGGCATAATTAGCCCTGTGGTACCATTGTTATGTATGATAATCTGTATGTAGAGCTGCAAGCTCAGTAACCCTTCAGTAAACTGGCCTCTTTGTAAGTTAAGAAGAGCTAGGAATGGAAAGGCGGGCCTAGTGGCAGCAGTCATATTTCTGGAGCAAAGCAGTTTTTTCCTGAGCTGAAACCCAGTGCTTAATGTTCACATAACATTTTCAAGGCAGAAGAGGGGTACATACCATTGCTCCTTGAGAGGACCTTGGTGAATGGAATCAGTTCCTGTTATGACAGAGAGAATTGTTGTAAAATAAGTTTTTTCTCTGTAGCAAAGGTAAGAAAATATAAATTAGAAAAAGGAGGAGTTATTCAGGTTTTTCATATTCCCAAGGTTCACAGGGTTGTGGAGAGAAAAAATTGGCTTTGTCTGAGGGGAATCTTAAAGAGTTTAGTAATAAAAAATCAGAATGGGTGAGCTGAAGTCAACACAGAAAAGGCATCCTGAATATCAGAGTTTGTTGTTCGCTGCCACCTGTGGTACAAGATGGAAAGCATTGTTTTTGCACATGAATAGAATTTTTTGTTTAATTATCACAGAAGTCTGCAATGCCTGGTGATTGGTTTGTAAAGCTGGGTGACCTAATGTTCAGCTGCATATTCAGTGTGAGACATTTATCTAACACCACACACTGTTCTTTCTGTAGCTTTTTGCAGTGAGTATTGCCTGAGCTCCTGCCATGTGTGATAATGCAGAATGCATCAGTATGTCACATCTGAGGATATGGATGCCCTTTTGTGCATCCCTCACTTGTCCAAGGTTTCTTACCCAGTCAAAGCGTGAGGAGATCTGTTATATAGAAAATAATAAAGGGAATCTAAAAGAGGGAACTGGAGTGAAAAGTAAACACAAGAGTCAATCATTTAATTGTTACATAAAAGGGACTCTTACTGGTTCTTCAAAAGTCTGGGTAAATTCTTTCTCTATGTTATTTGAGTGCTGAACTAATAATTTTTTCAGTGTGTAATCTTAGATTAACAGCTCTAAAGTTAGTCTAGAGTTCATCAAGGCCCAGCTAAATTTTAAAATTATTTAAAAAAAGAGGCTAATTATCTTATAGTAATTAATATAATATACATAATATACAGAAATACACATACATACATTAAAGTATATGTCTGTGTGTATCTGTAGATATATATACACACACTGAAATTTGTAAGTATGTAAAAAAATTAACTGGCTTTTTTTTTCTATTCAAATAAGTTTTACTCTGTGTCATAGGGAGCAGACACTGCTGTCTTTCATATAGCTGAATTTGCTCAACAAATGAGGTTGGATCTGACTACCTGCCTTGTACTTCCGCCTTTAGAAAGAGTAAAGATATTCCATCCATTTTGTGAAGGGGACCGTCTTGCCACTTTTTCTTTCTGCCCACATGGCATTTGGATGCCTGCTCAGTGTGAGTGATAGATTTCAAGGCTTAAAAACTTGTCAAAAATCTCTTTTTACTCTGTGGTGGGTTGGCTGGACATCAGGTGCCTACCAAGCTGCTCTATCCCCTTCCCAGCTGGACAGAGGAGAGAAAATAAGATGGAAAACAACTCGGATGTTGAGATAAGGCAGTTTGATAAAGCAAAGGTGAAAGTTTGTGTCTGCACAAGCAAAGAGAGAGAAAAAAAAAAAGGTTTATTTTCTTTCCCATCAGCAAGCAATGTTCACCCAGTTTCTGGGGAGCAGGGCTTCAACACATGTAGTAGTTGCTCTGGAGAGCAAACATTGTAAATAAAAAATGCCTTCCCTTCTTTCTTCTTTCCTTAGCTTTTATATCTGAGCCAACATCATATGGTATGGAATATGCCTTTGCTTATATTGGGCCAGCTGATCTAGTTGTGTCCCCTCCCAGGATCTTGCCTACTCCCAGCCCTTGATGAGGGGAAATGCTGGAGAGACAGCACCGATGCTGTGCCAGTGCTGCCCAACAGTAACCAGAACACTGGTGTGTTAACACCTTTCTATCTACCAGTGCAAAGCACAGCACTCTGAGGGCTCCTACATGAAAATTAACTTCATTTCAGCCAGACCCAGTACAGTCTCCACCCTTTATCCCATATGTTGCATTCTGGATTAACCTATAAACTGCCCAGAGCAGTTA
This sequence comes from Empidonax traillii, assembly GCF_003031625.1. Taxonomy (NCBI): domain Eukaryota; kingdom Metazoa; phylum Chordata; class Aves; order Passeriformes; family Tyrannidae; genus Empidonax; species Empidonax traillii. The sequence goes on along the minus strand of NW_020955290.1, from coordinate 882,417 downwards.
CATTTTTTATTTAAGACTTTTAAAAAGCCTTTTAGTTTGTTATAACCTCTAATTAACATCCAGAGAAAAAGTCACACACTGTTCTCTAAGAGAATTTTTTTAATTTTAGTGAGAAAAATAAGATATTTTGGCAAAAGGTTTTTACAGGCATAAAATACAACCAAGAAAAAAGCATTTCACTAAAACATTCAGCACAAAGACTCATTCCATAGGAAACACCCACTAAACCAATCTGTATAACAGCTTTGGTAAAACACAGTTCATTGGTTTTAAGTTACCCACAAGAGAAGGAAAGGAGTAATAGAAAGCTGATTAGAAGGGGTAAAGAAAGAGAGAAAAAAGAGAAAAGGAGAGAAAGGAAAGGAAAAAATGGTTACCAGCAGGATTTGATGATTCACATGGTGCCAGCTGAAGAAGAGGAAGAGAGAGAGAGAAGAGGAAGACCACATGGAGTCTCGTGTATTTATAGAGTTCAGTTTTCTCTCCGAGGCAGAATATCTGGTCAGTGCCTTCCAGGTCCGAATGAATTGTGCTGTAGGCAGTCACAGGCTGCAGGAGTGTGGTGTGGATGGGCTGCCAGGGAGCTCAGCCCTGACTGACAGCCTGGCTGCAGAGCCTTCAGCCTGGCCATGTGCTCTGCACGGGCTGCAGGCCTTGCCTTCAGCTTTGCCCTGCACCCTCAGCACAGGCTGGTGTGCAGACCTTACCACATTCCTGCAGGTCCAGGCCCAGCCCTTCCCCACACACATGCACACACACACACACACACACAGTGAGTTGGTTCCAACCCATATCAATAATTCAGTGAGGTTCGGATCCAGGATCTCACATTGTATCATTTACATCACACTCAGTCCTCACATGATTTATATATCTTCTAACTTTTCCACTGTATTTATTTCTCATTACAGAAATCCCTTCTTACCAACACATACAACTTAAACTATATCCTTAAACCATCTTTATATCCATAGTACAGATTTGTACATTTTCATTAACTACTATCCCCCGTTCTTTTACATATGGATATTATTTTTCCATTTTGTGGGCTTCTTCCACCCCTCCAGATTCATGATTAGAGCTCCATTCCTCAGGATGGGTGTTCAGGACAGGAGACCAGCACAATCAGTCAGTGAGCACCAACATCAGCCCAGGTTGAGTCATTGTTGCCTGCTCCTTGCTCCTCACAAAATTCACTCTGGATCAGTTTATATCATTCCTGCTACTTTATGTCCTGCAACATACAACCTACTTCACAGATTATTTTTCCTCCGAAGTCAAGTCTCCTTGAGGCACACACCAGGTTACACCATCCCTCCACATTATCCACCAAGTACACCCTGGTCACTGATCAAAGACAGTCCCACAGGTGGGTTTGCCTTTTCCCATGGGAGGAGAAATCCATACCAACTTACCAGACACTTCCCCATGTGTAGTACAGAGATCTTATCTCCTCCCAAAGTATGTAGGGGTTTTGTTTGGCCAGGACCAGGGCAGTTGGCAGATCCCCTAGTGCTGACTAGCCAAGTGGCTTCAGCTAAATTTGCATCCCAGTGCTTCTGTGCCCCATTGCCTAAGACTCTTGACATAGTGTTCAACGGTCCATTTCTCAGTCTTCCCAGAGGCTTGTGTGTGATAAGGGATGTGATATATCCACTCAATGCCATGTTTCTTTGCCCAAGAGTTTGCAAGATTATTCCGAAAGTGAGTCCCATTATCTGATTCATTTCTCTCTGAGGTCCCATGTCACCACAAAATGTGCCTTTCAAGGCCTATGAGGGTGTTCTGAGCAGTGGCCTGGTTTACAGGATAAGTTTCCAGCCAGCCAGTTGTTTCCTCCACTATGTGGAGTGTGTTGTTCTTGCCCTGGCGTGTCCATGGCAATGGTCCGGTGTAGTCAATTTGTCAGGCTTCACCGTATTGGAAACCCACCCTGTCCTCTGTACCAGAGAGATTTTACTCACATGGCTTGCTTGATTGCCACACATATTCCACGTTCATGAATAACCTGTGTGATGGCCTCCATGGTCAGGTCCACTCCTTGATCACAAGCCCATCTGTATGTTGCATCTCTTCCTAGATGTCCTGATGTTTCATGGACCCATCAGGCTATAAATAGCTTACCCTTCCTCTCCCAGTCCAAGTCTACCTGGGCTATTCCAGTCTTGACAGCCTTATCCACGTGTTCACTGTTCTGATGTTCTTCAGTGGCGTGACTTTTGGGTATGCGAGCATCTACCTGATGCACCTTCAGAGCAGTAGCCAAAACACTGATGTGTTGTCACCACCTTTCTGGCTACCAATGCAAACATAGCACTGTGAGGGCTGCTGCAGGAAAATGAACTCCATCTCAGCCATACCCAGTAAATACTGTTACTCCAAAGTGAGAAAGTTAGTTTAGGCACTGGAATAAAGAATTTATTTAAGGAAGGAAATTTTTGATCTTCCCAGTATTTCAGGTCTAAGAAGATTCTCTTCTGTATTGCTTAAATTTGGATTATGTTTTCATTGTTTATATTTGCAATCAGAATCAGGAAGCAATGGAATTTTTTTCCTGCTTCTTTAATATGAAAATCCCTGGATGGTATCTCCTCTCCTCCTTAAGTTCCATTACTAATTTCAGAGGCCTGACAGAACTTGCCAGTGATGACAAAGGTGGTGGCAGATGCTATGATATGGTGGTAGGTGCTATGATATGTGTCTGCTGTCACTGAATCACCTGCCCCATCCAGCAATGGGCCCTAATTTTCCTTGGTCACCCTTTTCCCTCTAGCAGTATCAGCTTTTCTTTGACATCCCTTGCCAATCTCAACTCTATCTGAGCTTTGACTTCTGTGGCAATAGCTGCCATCCCTTCCTGCTGAGGCAATGTTTCTCTGTTTTTGACTTGCTTAGTTAAACTGGCCTCCTGATGCATCTGCTCAGCTGACTAAAAATATCTCGACAGCTGACATGGAGCTCCTCCCCAAGGAAATGGAGTACTGCAGGGGTGGACCACTTCTGGATATCAGTCCCTGCAGCACTGGTGAAGAGATGCAAGACCTGCCCAGTTAGAGAATGGAGTTGAGTAGGTTGTGATGATCTGTCATGGGCAAGACCTTTTTTCATGGGCAGACCATTTTTCAGTTTTTGCTCCTTAACTGAACCAAGAAGTGTAACATTAGTGTTCCCAAAGATGTAGCATTCGTGAGTTTATCATACATACAATGCACACAATTAAAAACATTTGAACTAGCTTTCAAACTCCAGACTATTGCTGAAACTTACTGTAGCTATCCTATCCTTGCCCACAGGCACTATCATAGTTACTTGGGTGGGCCATGTGTGGACACAGGGGACGCATTATATGCAAACAGTACTAAAAATAAGTAATTTCAATTGCCTGAATAGCTTTCCTAAAAGTCTTTGATTTGAAGTGCTGTTAACTTCAGAGTGCTTTAATCTGGAAAGCAAATGGTCCTATATTTTGTGTAATGGTAATTACTGAGAGTGCTGAAAGCTAATTTCAGTATCTTTGTTGGGTTTTTTTTTTTTATAGTAATCATTCTGCTAGCTACTCTGATCATTGTGTAAAACTATGGTTTATTAAAGAATACAGCAGATTCTCCAATTTTCAAAAAAATAATCTGCTCATGAAAGAGACCAAGAATTAAGAGTTATGGCACATAAGCAAGTACTAAATAAAAATAAAGTCACCAAAGACATTGAAGATGGTTTGAAGTGCATTTGGGGATTTCTTTTTTAAAGGAGCAGAAAATAAAACTCCACATCAAACTTAGCTACTCTTGTGTTTTGTTATAAACACCTAACCTTGAAAAAAAATTTTTGGTTCAGAGGAATAATTCCGTGGGACAAAGGATAAGCTATGGCATTTCAGTGATGCATTAGATACAAGTAACATTAGCATGACTCTGTATGAGAAAGGCTAGAAGTGAATTGATGGTAGCATTCCATATTTCATAGCTGATACAGAATCAGACATCCATTCTTACTTGTTTGGTTTTTACTGGTGCTCTTACGCAGTTTAATTATACAAATTACCTCTGTTCTGGGTAGAAAGCATGTGGAAGATATCTGTTCTCCTGTACAAGGAATTCACAGTCCAAACACACAGAGTTTGTCTTTGGCTCATTCCATGTTAAAAATCGAGATGGAGTTTTTTAGGAGTATATGTCCAAAAATACTGCAGGAAAGCTATACCAGCGCATCTCATCAGAATATGGTCGTCTTTTGATTTTGAAAGCACTCTTTATATCTTCCCTGTAATCCCTTAACATACAGAAGAACTGATAATTGCTTATTTGAAGAAAAAACAAAGTCCCTTTTAAAAGAGATATGTCATGGTTATACAGAGATATTATTCTGCAAACTCTTTCTCATCTAGTTACCTCAGAAAGCATATTGATATAGCTTTAGACAAGAGACATATATTCCAGGTGATCACAGGATTCTGCATTTGTAGGATGTTAGCTTGTGAAGCATGCAGAGATGCAGCATGTTCTTGAATGTCAGCTAGTCATATGCAGGAATTTGGGATATTCTGTTAATGCTACCCTCATTGTGTTTTTCCCATTCCATCTGCTGCTGAATGTAAGAGAAAAAATAATTGAAAAGGGCTATAAGCAGGAAGGCATGTAAATGCAGTTATCTCTATTAACTGGGCAGATGGGAAAAAATTATTCCAAGTATTCTTCCTCATGCTCTTTGCTGTTAATGTCTGCTTTGTAGGATGTTTACCTGTATTTTGCACTCAGATAACCTCTCTTTGTCAGTCCCTAGTACTTCTCTCTCGTCTTCACAACACTTTTTCGGGTATACAAATATCTTTGAAGAAAATTAATTATGCAAATTAAGCAGAATATAGTTATTTATTCTGAAATGTGGAATAAAACTCGCCAGCAAAATGGCAAAGTTATCATATTCTAAAAACTGAAGTTAAGATTTATTCCCCACTTATTTAAAAACATGGGGAGAAAGTGCACCAGAGTATATAAGAACACTAGTGATTTTCATTTCTTACTTAGGAATAACTTGTTTTCTTAATGAAGCATATTTAATCGCTGTCCTGTAGACTCAAAGCTGGTTCTAAGTTAACTTGGTGACCTTAGGGATCCTGGGACGCCTGTCACATTTAAAACTGTGTTAGGAAATGTTTTACACAAACAGACAAGAAAACTCACTGTAAAACTGGGGAATTTTGTTTTACGGTAGTTAGTTAGATTTTTCTATCAATAAGAAGAGTATTTTTTGAGCTATCAGCGGAAGTACTAATGACCTATGAGTAGGCACTAGTACTAATCTCCCTATGAGGGGATTAACCTGCTCTGCTCTGCTCTGTGGCATCACCTTGAACATTGCGTGCATTTTTGGGCACCACAATAGAAGAAAGATATTAAGCTGTTACAGAGTGTCCAAAGGAGGGCAATGAAGATGGTGAAGGGCCTTGAGGGGAAGCCATGTGAAGAGTGGCTGAGGGCACTTGGTCTGTTCAGCATGGAGAAGAGGAGACTGAGGGGAGACTACATTGTGGTCTACAGACTACTTCTGTGTGGTGACCAGTGACAGAACCCAAGGGAAGAGCCTGAAGCTGTGTCAGGGAAGGTTTAGGTTGGATACTGGAAAAAGGTTCTTCAGTGAGAGGGTGGTTGGACACTGGAAAGGCTCCCCACGGAAGAGGTCACAGCATCAAGCCTGCAAGAGTTCAAGAGGCATTTGGATGATATTCGCAGGCACATGGGGGATGATCATGTGCAGGGCCAGGAGTTGTACTTGATGATTCTTGTAGGTCTCTTCCAACTCAACAAATTCTGTGATGCTGTAATTCTGTTGAAATGGGAAGTGATTCAACCTATGCTTTGGTAGGGAGGTGGTGATTAATTTTCTTGGAATAGATTTTTTCTAAACCAGATCCATTGCTAAGCATTGGAATTTATGCACTTGTTTCTAAGAAATGCTTACTTTGTGAGACAATCTCTTACTTTGTGTTGATTTTATATAGCTCCTTATATTGAAATAATTATTGATTTGTTGTAAAATCAGTCTTCCTTCTGTTATGTTAATTCCTATGTACTTTTTCCAGAATTTTTTTCTTGACCCTTTTATGAAAATGACCTGCTGACTTTTTTGCATATTGTTTTGTATGGGTAGCAACATGAATGCAGATTTCTGCATAGTGTATGGCTTGGAGTGGCTGCATGTAAAATAAAAATGACATTTCATAGCAGAAATACTTGTTTTGCTCTGTTGGTCACTGGCTGAGATAGTGGAGTGTAACCGTGTCTAAGATGATTCACAGAATGCTTTAACATGTGATTGGCTCTAAGAAAAGAAAATCTGATTCATGGAGTTATTTTTTCATGTTCCGAAATGGCATGCTTTGTGATGCCATTTTACTGTGGTTTTTTATGTAGTATGAAAGCAAAATAGTGCATAAGGCTTAAATCTGTGAGCGACGCTTGCCATCTGGAAGTTTTCAGAGCAGCTGAAGTCAGCCTTGCCAGCAGCACTTGGTGACCAAGTGACAACACTGTGTTGACAGAATCTGTGTAGCTAGTTAAATAACACCTATATAAATACAAATGAGGTGAACAATTTAATGTCAAGTTAATGAACTGAAGGGTTATTTGTCGTTATCAAATGCAACACTTTCTTTTTAGTACACAGCATGACTAAGACTATGTTGCTGAAACCTCACAGTGTCATTTTGCTAGCAAGGTACATTTTAGAGCACAGATTCAATTTCTCTCACTTTAACTATACAAGTAATGTATTTCTGGCAGTTAATGTCAGTTTCTAGTGATTTCACACAGATGGCGTCAGGTGTTTTACAGGTCTTTTTCCTTTTGTTATGAACACTTTTGCTGTGTAATACTGTGATTTATCTGAGTGTTTTTTTTCATTAGATTAGGTTAGCATTTTGGTGCCTTTGTAGCAAAACTTAATACATCTTAGAAACAGTTCTATCTAAAATTGTCAAAGGTATCTCCAAGTAAACCTTGGCATTGGGAAAAGGCTTGTGCTTTTTTTATATTCTCATAGAGTACTGCATGCCCAGAAATATCTTAATAGGCTGCATTTTGTAAATTGTCCTTGGCAAACCAGATTGTTTTGTACAACTGTGTGTGTAAAACTTAACTTACGCATTTAAAAATTTTCACAATTTGGTAACTTAAATATTCGTGAAGATACATATGTGAGAACCCTTTGGATATATTCAGCTGGAAATCCCACTGATTAAGTAAAATATCTATCTCAATACAGGCTGAGACTTTGACCCAAAGTGAGTTTTTGTTGACTGCCGATTCTTCCTTGTTATTCTGGTCATTATTTTTTACCACAATTAACATGCTTTGATGTGGTCAAAAAGGTGCATTTGCATAAGGAGTGGTTGGTTTGGTTATCAGACTTCTAAAGGGAAGTAATCAGAACTGTACATCAAACTTCTAGACAGACAAAGGGACAGATCATGTTATAATATCCTAAAGAGACTTCATGGACAGGACAGTCCTGCCTCTGAGTAGGGTCATGAGAAGAGTGTTTGGGGGGCAAGGGCTACAGTTCATGTGCTCTGTGCTATTTGTAAGAATCTGTAATGCAGTTAATCCATGGGATGTGCAGATGTTTCAGCCTCATCATGAATTAGAGTAACAAAATAGCTACTTGGTTTTATGATGTTTTTTAGTAATCCTATGACTAATTCATAAATTGTCAAAGAATAGTCTGTTGTATTGTACTAGTATCATAGGTTTAAGTGGCTATGGTGAACTGATGCAGTCAGAAGGATTAATTTTATCACATAAGAGGTCCCTGTGAAAGAAGAAGCAGCACCTCACACCACAGCCTTAAATGAAGTTACATCTGGTCCTAGACATAGGTTATCTAATTATTGGAGTAAAATCATAATGTTGCTAATGTGATCTAATTCAAAAGGTAGTAAGCAATAGGTTGAAGACAGAGATGTCAGCAGTAGTTTATAACTGTAAAATAAAAATAGCAGTAGTTTCTCCAAGTCTGACTATGTGCTGTAGTCTGGCTTTGCATAGAGAGGTGAGTGGCACAGCATTATCCCTCCTAGTTTTCACTACTTTTTCTCCCTCCCCTTAGCACCGCTGTTTTGTAAGACATTTAACACAGTTGCTGTCTGCAAACAGTTTGGTTATATTACTAGATGTGATCACAGCTTGTTTTAGCTCATGTCTGGGTATTGACTTGACTGGTATTTTGCCTTTCAATGGCAGCATCCCAGACTTCATAACAGTGTATCTGACTTGAAACTCATGACGGTACAGGTTGTGAGAGAAGAAAGGGGACTTGCCTACTGATAGAGGAAAATACGGTCGGTAGAGCTAAAAGAGAAGGCTGCTAGTCATACTTCTGAAGTAAAACTTGTCTTTGAGTTTAGGTATGCCGTATTTAGCCTAATGGAGAGGTGCATGATTTTTGTACTCATACCCCATCAACTGTTTATGAGAGGTGGTACCAAATGCTTTTCTGACACTTGAAAGTTCTCAAAGAACACACACTCTGTTTTAAACAGGAGGTGGAGAAGAGATAGAGAGTAATACAGGCAAAATGCTCAGTAAGGTCTGGAACATGCATTAGAGATGACTTTAAAAATCTCTAGTTCATAAGTATAGGATGAAACTATTAAATGATTATTTGCTATCAACAAAAAGGAACTGCCTAGAATAATTTTCCTTGCCTACAAAATAATATCAGCTAGGCGTCTTTCTTTTGCACTTATAACTACCACTATGACTTGTGTGGGATGGTAAAGGATTTTTGTTTAACTATAATTTCACACATTTTCCTAACAAGGGAAGCTTGTGCCTTGAAGGTATGATTTTGCTTAAGTCTGCAAAATGTTGCTGTGTAACTCTTCTGTTTTTTCAGTATAGCCTTTTCTTCTTTGTTGGTAGGTTCTAGAAAGTTTTAAGATCATGGATTACAGTCTGCTACTGGGAATCCACATACTGAACAGTGATGTGAAGGAAAAGGAGGGAGAGGGTTCACAAAGTGCAGCAGACACAAAACGTCATGGAGGGCAAAAAGTTCTCTATTCCACAGCTATGGAGTCTATACAGGGCCCTGGGAAGTCGGGAGATTCTGTCACCAGAGGGACAACAAGCACGTAAGTGCCGTAACTTTCTTTTAAGGTTACTGTTAAAACTATTAACAGGCAAAACATTCATGGGTACACCGCATTACAGAAATTGAAAGATTGAGCTTTTTTTGTTGTGTTTTTTTTGTTATTTTCCAAAAGCTGCATCATCAAGATTTGCCACAGAGCATGAAATTAAAATGTTGATTAGTAGATTGATAATCTCTAAATACATGATAGCAAATTTGATTAGTTCAGAGTGACTTATGTATGCACAAATGCATACTTTTGTAAGAGATGTTATAAGACAGCTATTACAAGAGTCTCTGTTATCATCTAATTTTAATTCAAAGCAATGTGGTGAAAAATAAGAAAAAATTATTTGTTCATATTGACATGGATATTCCTACAGTGCTCATTTTCATCTTGAAGTAGTAGGCTCAATACGTAGAATGGTATCTTCAGCCACTGAAGCACAGACACATGCAATCTCTCCTGAGATTAAGAACTGCTGCTTTCCTCTTTTTTTTCTGTCTAGTAAAAAGTGCTATAGAAATTTGATTATATAGACAATAGCTATTCTATTTCCCTCATAATATATTAAGTGCTAGTGAGAGCATTATATCTAATCAGTCCTTCATTATAATGAGAACTTAATTTTAAATTAAGGATCTACTTTTCTCCTGTGTAAGTAAATACAACTAATGATATAGGAACATGTGCTTAAACTCACTGCAAACAAATGGGAGAATTATGACATTTAGCATTTATAGAGAGTTTCCAGATGTTCAGAGCTCTAGAATATAAATTAGACAGAGCTTTATTTCACTCAATTTTTACAGCTCACTCACATTCACACAGAAGATGGTCAGTGCTATGGTGCATTGTATGGTGGTAGAAGTGTTGCGTTGGCAGTTTTGAGGGATGTTGGCAAAGCTGATTATATAGGTCATTCCAGAAAGTGTTCATACCTGGAAACCCACCCCACACTCCACATCAGTTGAGCTGTCGTGGTTCGGTGTGACAAGGAAAGGAGCAGTCCAGCTCCAGGGTTTGTTGCTCTTCAGTGAGATGGTTAAGCAAAGAAGCAACCGGCTAGCCTCAGCTCACACACTCTCGCTCACTCACACAGCTCAGCAGTGAGAGGCAAGGAGACAATACAGGTGTGAAACAGACGACAGCACAAGGCTGAACTGACTTTATTAACAGAAATGGAGGGTTCTTATATGGTTTACGGGGTGGCTTCAGGGACAGGGGAGGAGCATGCAAATCATCTCACACGCATTGGGTGCAGGGACATGAATAAACATAGAAGGGAGGAACTGGGTGGTAACAAAGGAGTGGCCAAAGGCAAAAACCCGCCAAACACACTGATTGGTTGGTACCTCCTGTTATCTCAGCCAATGGGGTAAATGTTGCTGCCCGAGAAGGCAGAAAAGTCCATGCAGAAGGGAACTCAAAATGGAGGACAAATCTACATATAGCTTCATCTCTCAACATCAACTTGCAATGCACAGTCTCAAGTGGTGGGTTTTTTTCCTCTCAAGTTCTTCTCTCCGAGCTCCCCAATGTATCTAGCTCTCCACTCCTGGTACGACACCACATCACTGCATTCCACTGATCCTGTAGAAGCTGTATTAACCCCAACACTGAGCTAATATAGATCATATATAATATGATAATATAGAGTCCTTCCTTGGCACCTTGCACTGTCTCCTCTCTCATATTGACATAACTGCTAGTGGGACAAACCTCGTTTAAGTGGATGAAACTAAGCCCTAGGTCAGTCTTCTGCTGTGATTCATTGTAAGGCTATATAAGGATGAGGAAGAGAATGGATACCCAGCAGCAATAACTACTACTAGCACTGTGTTTAATTTCTAGTCATAATTTTCAGGAAAAGCTGACAGAATATGGTTTTGTTAACCATTTAACACTTCTGAATATCTGAACAGTTGATTGAGCTGGAGTTCATGGTAATGGGATTTTACAGTAATTTAAACTTCACTGGTTCTTACAAGGTTTCCTTTATGCCTAGAATAATAAAAATGTGTTTCCCTCTCCCCTACTCCCTACCACCACCATCCCCCATTTGCCAAAAAAAGGAGAAGGTTGAGTAGTTGGTAACCAGGCCTCTCTTGTTGCTTTAGTGCCAGAACGGGGAAAATACTCTCAACTATGTCTTTGATAGCCGCTTCAGGTTTTTGTTTTCAAACTGTTAAAAATTATTCAGAGGTACTGCATGAGCTGTATCCTCAGTCACTTTTACTTCTGGTTTTGTAGTTTGCTCATGAATGTGAACAGAAGCTGACAAACTGAAAATTGGATTTCTGGTTCTAAAACAATGGACCCTTTTTTCTAGGTGGTGGAGTAGAAAGAGAGGGTCTTAGGATGAACGTCTTGTTCTTTAAGGTCATGGCTGAGTAAATACCCTGGACCAACAGGAGGCTCATGTAGTTAGGATACTCAGCTTGATATTGTTGCTTTTTCTGTCACTAATCTCTCTGTAAAGAACTTTTGGAAAAGCAAATTAATTCATAATTTACATAATAGTATATAATCTAACTAGGGGTTTTTTTCTATTTCTCTTAGAATGGGAGGTATTCCTGCAAAAAACCATAAAGGAGAAAAGCTGCTTCTATTTATGGGTATTATTGATATTCTCCAGTCTTATAGGTAAGTTGAATTTCAAGTTTGCATTGAATAAGCTATTCTGAAATGACTTATAAATATGAAAATTTTATAAAGCAGTTCTGATTTTGTTTTTACATGCTTAGGTTAATGAAGAAGCTGGAACATTCTTGGAAAGCTCTTGTTTATGATGGGGTAAGTAGATTTCATTACTTTTTTAAACTGTTAAAATTTTAGCTAATGGAACTTTGACTTATATTACGCAGGAAAAAGCTAACTCTGGTATATTTGAATTCTAACATTCCCATGTGGTTTGGGCTGTTGCTGAAATCTTTCCAGTACATGTTCTGATTTTATTTTTTGAGCTTTCAAAAAACAACTTATCATCTTGTCCTTATAACTTACACAAGACCAGCCACTTAGCAGGACATTGATGGATCTGTAACTGAAAAATACACATCGTGTGAAAAAACACATTTCAAATACTTGGAAGATTTTCTAGGATATAGTTGTATAATTCATAACTTATGATTTGATAAACTAAATGCCTAAAAAAAAGTTCTTGAAGAATCAACCTTTAAAAGGGAAAAATTGCTATGATTCACTAGTTTTGAGTATACCTGAAATGTATAATGCAGTTCACCTGAGGTGTCCAGCTTTCTTGACACTTTGCTTGTGATTTACTTATGGAAAATGTGACTGAGACCTTTTTCAATCTCATAGGATACTGTTTCAGTTCACCGACCAGGTTTTTATGCTGACAGATTTTTAAAGTTCATGAGCACAAGAGTTTTCAAGAAAGTTCAAGGTAAGAAAGTAGTGATTTTACTCCTTTAAATATTTTTTATTATTATTACTATATAACGCTCCTGCCTTGACAATGAAACAAGCCTTCCTTCAACATCATGTAGCATTTTCATAGCTCCAATGAAGAAACTAAATTTCTGTCAATTTGGATTACACTCTAATAGTAAAATTACAGAGAATTATTTGTTATGTATTTTTGGTCACATCTGGGGCATCTGAAGGTATAAGAGATTCATATATATTAGCAATGATATAAAGATAAATAAGTTTTATGATCTAATGATATGTCCAATCCTGTGTCTGGTATTTGTAGGAATACCTACATTGATTTTAATTTATTTAACTTGCAAAAGTAAAGATTTTTTACATGCCTCTGCCAGCATGTTTGAAAAATTAAGTATTCTTCCCTTTGATGTGCATTTTCTCTGTGTTTTATGAAGGAAAAATTATCCAAAGTTGAATATTAATACAATCTCTTGTCTTTATCACTATCAACCATTTCTAGTTTTCCCCTCCATTTCTCCTTCCTTCATCTTTTAATTAATTCCCAAGGATAAGATATATATTACTGTTATCTACTTACAGGGTGGTGTAGGCTGGATGCCAGGTGACCACCAAGCCACTCTATCACTCCCACTCCTCAAATGGACAGGGGGGGGAAATGTAACAAAAGGCTTGTGGGTCCAAATAGGGACAGGGGGAAATCACTCACCAATTACTGTCACAGGCAAAACTAACTCAACTCAGGGAAATTAATTTATTACTAATCAACTCTGAGTAGAGTAATAAGAAATAAAACCCAATCTTAAAAACTCCTTAAAACTCCCAATCTTAAAACCCCTCCTCACTTCTTCCCAGGTTGAATTTGACTCCAGAATTCTCTTCCTTTTCTCCCTAAGTGGCACAAGCTTTGTCAGTGTTAGTCCTTCACTGACTGAAGTTCTTCACCCACTGCCCCAGCGTGGGTCCCACATGAGTTCACAAGTCCTGCCAGCAAACCTTCTCCAGTACGGGCTCCTTTCTCCTCAGGACCACAGGTCCTGCCAGGAGCCTTCTTCAGCATGGGCTTCTCTCCATGGGGTCATAGTGTTCTTCAGGCATCCACCTGCTCCAGTATGGACTGCAGGTGGATCCTTGCTCCACAATGGACCTCCATGGGCTGCAGGGGCACAACTGACTCACCATGGGCTGCAGGGGAATCTCTGCTCCACTGCCTGGAACACTTCCTTCCCCTCCTTCTGCACTGACCTAGGTGTCTGCAGAGTTGTTGCTCTCACATATTCTCACTTCTCTCCTCCAGCTGTACACACACATCCTTTGCATCTTAAAGACACTATCCCAGAGATGCTACTACTCTCACTGATGGGCTCAGCTTTGGCCACTGGCAAGTCCCTCTTGGAGCCAGTTGGCATTTGCTGTATCAGATATGGGGAAACCTTCTGGCAGCTTCTCATAGAAGGCAACCCTGCAGCCCCCTGCCTCACCTACAAAACCTTGCCATTCAAAACCAGTACACAGGGGAGAAGAAGGAAAAAAAAAAAGCAAAGAGAAACCCACCATTGTTACAGAGGGACATTTCTACCAAGGGTTGTCCAAAAGCTTAAGTCTTGCAGCAGTAATTTAGCTATTGATTGTCATTTCTCTCAAACAAAATTAATTGATTTCTATAACTTAAAGTAGATCCTGAAACTGTAGATCCTCTTTAGGCATTAGAAATGGAGAGAAAACTAATCCTTTGTAGGTGAGTTCTTGTATGTTGTGTTTTAAACCCAATGGGCAGCTGAGCCCCAAATAGGCAATCACTCATCCTAGTGGGAGAGGGAGACAACTAGAATGTTAAAAAGCAAGAATACTGAGATAAAGCTAGTGTAATAGGGAAAGCAAAAGCTGTGTGTGAAAACAAATTAAATTCAGGAATTCATCCGCTCTCATGGTCAGGCAGGTGTTCAGCCATCTCTGGGAAAGCCAGGCTTCATCACATGTAACAGTGAGTTGGGAAGACAAATGCCTTAATCATGAATGTTTACCCCTTGCTCCTGTTTATCCCATCTTAAATTGCTCACCCTGATGCATATGGTCTGAGATATTCCTGTGGTCAGCTGATGTCAGCTGTCGCTGCTGTGTCCCCTCACAACTTCTTGTGCACATCCATTTCTTCGCTGGCAAGGCAATGTGAGGTACTAGCACTGCTCAGCAATAATTAAAACCTTCATGTGCTACTAATACTGTTTTTGTCACAAATCCAAGGCACAGCACCACAGAGCCACTATGAAGGAAATTCACTCTGTCCCAGCCAAAACCAGTGCACTGTAACTTTTCAAGAGTCCAAACACTGCCTACCATGTAGGCATATGAAGTTAGAGTTTGGGAAAAATATTGGAGAAATAGGTATCACATATTATTTCTTGATTCCAAACTGAAACAAACAAATTATTGTTGTCTTATCCCCATGGAGCGAGCAGGAGGGATATTTTACCATAATCTGGGTACAACCACAAAGCAAACCAACAGAATTTGCAAGCACTCAGAACAGATTTATTTTCGAACTTGCTGCATTTAGCCCAACTTTGATATCTATCTTGAATTGTAGTACCTCTGGGTGTGATAAGTGTATTCTTACTGGAAAAAAAAAAAATCAAAGTTTAGAGGCTCACCTTGATACAGTCTTCTTCCATCAAAAGTTCAGATCAGGTTTTCTTTTCACTTAGATTTTTACCACTGGAAGTCAGTATTTTTCAGGCTGTACTGGCCTTTGTTACTCTGCATGTTACCTAAAGATAATAACATTTTTCTAAAGATCAGTTGAATTTGTGAAACTCTCACCCTGTCCATGAAAAACAATGTTAGAAGCATGGCAGAATACAACAGCATATATATTTATATCTAAAAGCACAAGAGAGAAGAGGGAAAACTATGGTGCAGCAAGAAGGCAGAAGTGTACATGATAAATATTTTGTGAAATACTAAGTAAGAAAAAGAATAGAACAGATAGATGAAAGAAGAGAGCTGAGAGTAGCTGTACTAAAAAAAAATTAAGATATTTTAAGTGAAGGGAAGGAATCTTTAAAAAAAAAAAGAGAGAATTTGAATTTACCCTAAGCCGTGATTCCCTATATGCATGATATGTTATAACCCTTTTTTAGGAAAATAATTCTTTTTGGGAGTCTTATAAATATTAATGAATTTATGGATAATTTCTCTATGAGTTGATCATGCTACTGAAAGGAAATTCAGTCTGAAGCATTTCAAGTGCAGAGAAGGATGGCGATGAGGGACAAAAGAAGCCCTGAATAGCTTGGGAAGTGTACCCATGGAAACCTCATGAGGTTCAACAAAGCCAGCTGCAAGGTGCTGCTCTGGATCAGGGCAGCCTTCTTTATCAATACAGTCTGGTGGCATTCCCCTTTATCAATACAGCCTGGGGGATGAACAGATTGAAAGCAGCCCTGCTGAGAAGGACTTGAAGGTGCTGGTAGATGAGAGGCTGGACATGACCCGGCAATGTGCACTTGCAACCCAGAAAGCCACTTGTATCCTGGGCTACACCAAAAACAGTGTGGCCAGCAGGTTGAGGAAGGTGTTTCTGCCCCTCTGCTCTGCTCTGGTGAGACCCGCCTGGGGTGCTGCATCCAGCTCTGGGTCCCCAGGACAGGAAGGACATGGACCTGTTTGGGTGAGTCCAGAGGAGGCAACCAAGATGATTAGAAGAATGGAGCACCTCTCCTGTAAAATCAAGCTAGGCATTGTTAAATCCAGAGAAGAGAAAGCTCAGGGAGACCTTGTAGCAGCATTCCAGTACCTAAAGGAGACTTACAAGAAGGCTGAAGAGGAACTTTTTACAAGACCATGTAATGGAAGGACAAGAGAGGATGGCATTAAGCTGAAGGAGGGTAGATTTAGATTAGATATTTGGAAGAAGTTCTTTACAGTGAGGGTGGTGAGGCACTGGAATAGGTTGCCCAGAGAAACTGGGGATGGTCTATCCCTGGAATTGTTCATGGTCAAGCTGGATGGGGCTCTGAGCAATGTGGTCTAGTTTAAGGTGTCCCTGCCTGTGTCAATGGGGTTGGAACTAGATGATCTTTAAGAACCCTTCCAACATAAGCCATTCTATGACAACTGTGGAGATGAACTCCGGATGTTTTCAGTAGGGAAGGCTTTAGGGAAGACGTAATAAATATACTGGCAAGACAAGAATGAGATTTGATGTGATCCAGGCTGTTCTTTGGGGAAAAGCTGTTCTAAGTATGTGAGCACTGAGGTTTACCTTACAGTAAGACATACAGATCATGTGTTTTAAATACAATACATACATACTAACTTACTGCTTAACTACCAGATCATTTTTTAAACCTGTAGAGGTGGTGCTGAAATTTCACCTTCTTTTGTCTTTCTTTCTAATAAGGGCTGCTCCTACTTACCCTCTAGCAAAGAGTGTTTTCTGCCTTTTAAGGTTTTTTATGAAGCAGAGTACTTGACAAATAAATATAAACTGATGGGCTAGAGCTACCTAGTTTATAGAGGAACTTGTATTTTAAAATGAATCCTGGTTAGCAGATCCATAATCCTGCTCATGGAACTGTATTTGCTTTAGAGTTGAATGTCAAAATATGGAATGGACACTTGGCTCAAATACTACAGGAGGAATATTGAGCATATGGTATTGCATTAAACTGATAGAAGGTGTTTTTCAAATAGTTTGACTAGTATTATACTGGTCTCTTAAGTTCTTCATTAGTTATCTGGTGTGAGAAAAAAGTCTATGTGGATAGAGGGAGAACAAAACACAAATGAATGCTAGAACTAAATGAGATTTAAGGGAAAAAGAATGACTACAAGAATGACTATCATAAATAAAGGATTAAAGGTATAAATGTTAAATCCTTCAGAAAAGACTTATTAATATGAAAATATGAAAATAAAAGAATCTGATGTGATATAAAAAATATGAAACAAAATTCAGCTGAAATGAGGAATGAGCCTCCTGAGACTCGGTCCTCTTTAAATAAGAGAATAATTTTGCCAGAGAACTGGTAGGAGCTGTGTTGTCTGAGACAATACTCAAAGGAATTCCTCTGCATTGATAAAGAGTAAGAAGTATCTACTCCTTACTACTTGATACTTCTGTTTGACAAAATAAATGCCGTATATGTTTCCTCAACATTTGAGTCTTTTTTTTCTAGTTCTGTCTAATTCTGATCGCTAGATTTTTTTCAGCACAAGACACAGTCTGTTCTGTATTTGAAAGCTACGATGTACAATTAAAGGATATCATGCCTAATTTTCTCTCTTAATTTATCTGTCTCATTTTTCAGGCTATTAACCTGTCTTAATATCCCACTCTTATTGATCTGCTCTGCATACAGGGCTATTAATCTACCCTTCCACAAATTAGTGGTTCAAATGCATGATCATTCTTTTACAAAATAAAGAATTGGGAATGTTCCTGCCTTCAGGAACATTATTTCTAAAATTTGAGTCTGACATTTCAGTTTAAACACTTAAGCCCTATTCTGAATCTGTGTTTTTTCCTCTAGTGCACAGAACAACACTGCTTAAATAACAAGAAAAACTTAATAAGCAGATTCAGCCTTGGGCAGACTAGCTCAGCAGCTATCTACTATGCTGTTTTTCAACAGTGTCCTCAAACTATGCATCTGATTTTTCCTTCAGTCGTTAGCCAAGAGGCCTCGGTGCTTTTAATTTTAACTTCGTAGTAAAGGACAGTATAAAGCGTTACAGTGTATCTGAAGTAACCTTGCAGCAAATCCATGAAGGTCAGCAGCCAAGAGCTGAAAAACATTAAAAAAAAAAAAAAAAAAGCTGGCAGCATACTTCTGGAGAAGAACTACAAGTGGTCAGTTCCTATAGTTTAATTCAAAATGCTAAGTAGGCAGTCCCTATTACAGGGCTTAAAGGAGATGGTAATACCTGAGTGTACAGGCCATCAGTGTTTTGGAAATGTTTAATGAGCCCAAGGAAGATATTTGACAAGTGTCTGAAGAGAAAATTCTGCAGTTTCATTATATAGCAGTAGTTCACAGCTCAAGGAAATGGTGCAACTTCAGAATACTCTAAAATGTGTTTTCAGTTTTCCTGTCTTCCTTTTTTTCTGTATCATTCTATCTGTGACTACATGGGCTGATACTTCATAGAAGTTATTTAACTTAGTGATGTCAGTGACTTGACTTTTATTGTCCCATAATGAGATGTAAAAAAATCCCAGAAAAACACAAAAGTGAGAAGTAACAATGCCTTTTGCTGTGGTTTTAGTATATTGTTTGCTAAGTGGGTTTTTATCTGGACACGTTCTCATCTATATTCAGAAACTAGCTTTTATAGATGGCTTACTTTTCTATATGCTGTTAAAAATGTGCAGGGATATAAGATAACATAACTCAATACCTCTGTTCATTTGGTAATGCAGCTTTAAAGTCTTCACCTTCAAAGAAACGGTGCAATTCCATCACAGCCCTAAAGGCAGCATCACAAGAAGCAGTGTGTGCAGTTAGCCAGGAGTGGAAGGATGAAAAGCGTGGCATTCTTGCTGAAGGACAAAGCTATGCTAGCCTTGATGAAGAAGGTACTGCTTTTCAAATCAACAGCCTAAACAATGTGATACCAATCTGATAAATGAGCCCTGGTAGCATGGAAACAGTCCCAGAACCTTGGAAAAATTCATTAGATACTTATACCTCTGTTTGATATTTGACCTTTGAGTTGCTCTGTATTTTGCTGAATGTACTGGTTAGCAGCTTAAATTCACCCTGTAACACAAAAGACTGTGGGTGTGGGTGCATGAATATTACTGTCTCATCAATTCAAACATTAGGAATCTTCAAGAAACTGGTGAAACATAAGCTTGCATCAAGATTCTTGGATTCAAATTGAAATGAAATTTGTTAACGTTGTTCATTATTGCTGTGTATGCAGTACTAGGTTCACACCACCGTCCAGATCTAGTGCCAAGCACTCCATCTCTGTTTGAAGCAGCTTCCTTGGCAACCACAGTTTCTTCTTCTTCCTTGGATGTAGATGAGCATTGTCAACGTGATCGACCTACGCTCTATTCTAGCAGGTAAAGGCTCTATATGTGGCAGAGAATACACCACTATTTTGCTAAATATCTGACAATGTGTTCAATGGAAGGGAGAGTCTTCAAAAGAAAAGAAACAGGAGACAAGTGCCTCTGTAGCCCAGAGACCTTGAACCTTGAACCTCTCCAGTGAAGGAGGGGGGCCACAAGCACATAGGATTTATTATGTATTTGTTTGTTATTACACATATTGTATTTGGAAGGGTAACAAAATAGAAAGAGTGAATACAGCAAAAAATGATGTATGAATTTTATGTCATGTTCAAAAACTAAACAAGATATTAAAAACTTGCTTAGGCCTTAAATTGAACCATAAACCAAACTACATTAAGATCAATGTAGGAAGTACTTCTTGTGAGTTGGCTGTAGCTTAAAACAGCTTCAGAAAATGTGATGAAAGAAAACTTCTTTCAAGTTATTCCTTCTGAATGTACAGTGCTGAATGGTCTGCTTTAAATTCTTCCATAAGAACCATTTTCTGAACTGAATTTCTATGAAACTTTATCCATGGGTGTGATTACAGCCTGTCTGATTTTAATCCAGGAAGGGTAAAATCGGGAAAGTCTCAAAAAAAGTTGTGCAGATGCTTGTGAGCTAGCTTGAATGTGATTTGAGTTGTGTTTGAATCTGCTTCTGCCATGACTGTCCAATACCAATGCTTAAGCCAGTAAGTCCTGCTGGGAGATTGTCTCTGCATGTGCCTGTATGCTCCCTTGTGCACCTGAGGTGTGCTGTGTTTTGTCATCTTGCCTGCTTGTGGATCTCATTACTGTGTGTTGTACTGCAGAACAGCCACGGCTTTGCCTGTTTTTATCAAGAAGGTTTGCCACTGTGAACTCAAGTATCTTGAATTTTGTGTGGAATAATTTGGAATCCTGAACTACTCAGTGGATAAATTTGATAAAATTACTCATTTGCCAAGATGTAGTTGTTTACTTTAAACTACATTTTATCCGAAAAGATCAAAAGTGATATTAAGAGATTAAAAAATCTTGAGGCAGTAGGATTTTACCTCCTATTAAATATTTACCAACTGCATTTTCATAAAAAGTAAAATTACTTGCTCCATTACTTGATTAAAGTGATAATTACAGCTTCCACTTTCATTAAGTTGAAATAAATCTCACTGATGTGGCATTTTCCATAGGGCCGATGGTTTACTATAGAAATTTGGAATGAGGTGTTGTTTAGGGGTGTAACAAAGATGAAATTTTAATTACAGAACCAAAATGCCTCTACACAAGCTTTAGGACATAAAACTACTAAAGATTAAGCCTTAGAAGAAACAGATCTTGTTCAGTTCAACTTCTGTCAAAAGTTAGCTGTAGGACTTCAACATTTCATGATCTTTTACCAAGTTTTTTCTTTGATAGAAACAAAGTTATAGAGTACTGGGGGATTTTATTTGTTTTAAGTATAAAACAAAACTACAGAGCTGGTTTGTATTAACATCAGTCAGGAAAAGAGAACTGCAGAGTTGTCTGAATAAAGAGTTCAGATTTACTGCAAATAAAACATTTCAAATATTCTTTGCTCTCCATAAATTAACTGTAGAGAAAAGCTACAAGTAAGTCCATGATATTTTCCTGTAGAGATACTCCAAAATAATTCTAAAATAAATAAAGTTTTTAGCAGATCTACACTTTGATTGTATGTTTGGACTTGCTTACTTTCCAGTTGTGATTCAGTCAATGGAAGAGCCTCTAATGTAGTACATGTTGCCAGCTATGTGATTATGATATGCATCCTTACCTTACAAAGACTGTAACTGTAACTTACATTGTAACTTACCTTACAAGATTGTAACTGTAGTGCCTGCAGTCCAGGTACACATACTTTTAATTCACCCGTACAAGAGGATGTGTTCTCTAACACAGCAGACCTTGCACTACCACTCACAGATGTGGGGCTCTATCCATATGTTCTGTCAAAACATCTTACCCTATAGCCAGCAGATCTGCCATGGGCATTTACCAACTAACAGCTTTGCTGGTCTAGGTGTGTTCTCTTCAGCTAGGGCTTGGTGGCAGTTCTTTCTCCTCATCAAGTAGTGGTGCATGTCACAATATCAGTTTGCAGTTCAGGAGGATTAGCTTCCCTGTCATAGCTAGTGGCTTTCTTTTAGGAGTTAAGAAAGCTACTAGGCATGCTCAGTATTGAACTGATTTCCACAACATGAGTCTGGGCACTTGCAGTTTTGTACCCACCACTTTTTTCCTGTGTCAGTGCAGGAAGGTCCTTCCTTCTGGGCACTAAATAATGTATCCATTTGAAGTTTTTTATTTATGTTTTTATGATTCACTGGAGGAATTTCAGTCCTTCCATGAGAAAAGCTAGCAGGGAAACAAAAACACCAAAAAATCCATGTTGTGATGATGCACTGAATTGTAGGTATCTGAGGTGTTTCTTGCTGGAGTTCTGTTTTTGAACGTTGGAAAATTGTGTGATGCAGGACTAGTCATTTTTGCCATTTTTTTTCTGATAAACAGAAAGCTTGAAGCAGTCTTTGAAACAAAGCCTTAATTAAAAATTTGTTTACAAATGTGAGCCTCCTTTCAATATTTGAATATGTAATTGACTATGACATTCTGCTTTATTATATAATAGAATTACAGTTTGGCATCTTCATCTGGCTTTTTCCTCATCCTTCAAAGTGACCTAGCACAAAGTAGAGAGTAAACGAATTTGCCTGTGACTTGTCAGAAGTTTCTGGTTTAGGGTAATAAGGGGAGATAATCCTGTGTTCATAGTAATAACGTGATATTTGTACAGCTCCTTGACTCCTGTTAATGCTAATGAGCAGTGTGTGCCCATACCAGTCAGAAGACAGATGCTGTAATTTGCCTTATTAAAAAGAGAGCAGTAATACTTTTGGATACCTTAAGTACACACCATGTTTTATATTTGGTTTTTTTTTCAGAATTATCCTCTATTTCTATCATCCATCAATGTAATCCTTCCCCGAGGGGAGGGAAATGGCCCTTAACATAAGAAAGGAGATCAGCACCATCTCTCCTTGAGGGTGCTCAGCTCTCATGGTAGAAAGTGAGGAACTGCTGCCGCCAGTGAGGATGAGCAGTCAGAGGTGACTTACTGAGCCAGGGCCAATTCCTGAGGCTGTATCTTGTGAAGAGTGTTTTTGTAGACCTGTCTTGGTACAGATTAGGACTAGCATAACTAATTGGTAGATAATGCTGAGCAGCATTTGGGGACTTGTGATTACAGTGAAAAAGAGAAACAGAGCAGCAGTCATAAACATACAGTGTTTTTTCAGGCTGCAAGCTGATTATTTTTCACCAAATTATTCCTCAGTCCTTGAGAAGTTAGAGGAAGCTTGAGGTACTGTCCAAGAAGCGTGAAGAAGAAGATAGTAAAAGTATGAATGAAGGAGTAGTGAGGAAGGGAAAACAGCTGTATTTTTCAGCACAAAAAGAACTTGATCTAAAAAAGGGAAGGCAAAAGGAAAAAAAAAGGAGAAACGTGATGTGTTACTCAGCAAATGTACACTTTCATGTTTGTCAGAAGACATCTGGTTTCCATTCCATGAAGCTGCTTCTCAGTCAAGTGGTTCTATCATAAGCAATGTCAAGTATTCATTTAGTAAGAGAACAGAATTGACTGTTTATTGCTTCTATTAAAATTTTCAGAGATTTTCCACTCCTCAAGGAGGTTTATGTTTGGTGCAGAGACACTTTAGTACCTAAAAGGTCTATTTGCCACTAGAAAATTTAATTTTTAGTCCCAAACCACTTGTTTGAAAGGGTTTATTTGTTTTGTCTTAGGAAATATAACACTTACTATTATATTACAGATTATTTTTATAGCGGAAGTGATAACAGATTTTTTTCCCCTTTCCAGTAAAAGTTTTCCTAATAAGTACTGATGAATTAAATTAAAGATTACAAATCTGAATGATCTAAGCAGTATAATTCTTGTCTCACTTGACACTGCTTTCAGAATTGTGGAGAGCTGAAGGAGATTAATGGCTTTATTGGTGCTCCTGGAAATGTCCCAAACTTGTTTCAAAATGTTTAAAAATGTTTTAAACTTTAAATGTTTTAAAACTGATGTTTTAAATATTTCAAGAATACAGAAAGTCTCTTTGTAATGTATTTTTCAGCAGGTGTCATGTCTTCCAGTCCCATATCCAAACAAAATCACATGATGCATAAAGGGGTATTTAATCTCTCTGTATTTAGAGCAATGACAAGATACTGTGGGCTATATAAGGAGGACCGCTGAATTCTTCTGATACATTTGAGCCTAAGAGAATAGTCTATATGAAATCTAATTCTTGTTTCTCTTTATGCATTACATATCTCCTTTCTGTAAGATGTGTATGTAGCACATCTTTCTTCTTCTTCCTGCTTATTTTCCTGTATATTTTTAATTTTTTTGCTTGTCTTACCTTTGTGTTGCTATTTTTCAGTGGAGACCACTTGAAATTTTAGAAGGCTTTGAGAGGTTGTGAGGTTTTTTTTCCTCTTATACAGTTAAACTTCCTGAAACGTCCAAACTTTGAGATGAAATGTCCCATGACTTGACATTTTATCAAACGAGCTTTTCAAAGAATCATAGAATCAAAGAATTAACTGGGTTGGAAGAGACCTCTGAGATCAAGCCCAACCCTTGATCCAACCCCACTGCGATTACTAGATCATGGCACTCAGTGCCACATCCAGCCTCATCTTAAAAACCTTCAGGGATGGTGAATCCACCACCTCTCTGGGCAGACCATTCCAATACCTGATCACTCTCTCTGGAAAGAATTTTTCCTATTATCCAACCTAAACTTCCCCTGACAGAGCTTAAGCCCGTGCCCTCTTGTCCTGCTGCTGATTGCCTGGGAGAAGAGACCGACCCCCACCTGGCTACAACCTCCTCTCAGGGAGTTGTAGAGAGTGATGAGGTCACCCCTGAGACTCCTCTTCTCCAGACTAAACAACCCCAGCTCCCTCAGCCTCTCCTCACAGGACTTGTGCTCAAGTCCCTTCACCAGCCTGGTTACTCTTCTCTGGACCTGCTCCAGCACCTCAATATCCTTCCTGAACTGAGGGGCCAGAACTGGACACAGCACTCCAGGTGTGGCCTCACCAACGCAGAGTACAGGGGAAGGATCACTTCCCTGCTCCTGCTGGCCACACTGTTCTTGATCCAGGCCAGGATACCATTGGCCTTCTTGGCCACCTGGGCACACTGCTGGCTCATGTTCAGCCTCCTGTCAATCGGCACCCCCAGGTCCCTTTCTGCCTGGCTGCTCTCCAGCCACTCTGTGCCCAGCTTGTAGCGCTGCAGGGGGTTGTTGTGGCCAAAGTGCAGGACCCGGCACTTGGCCTTGTTGAACCTCATCCCATTGGAATCAGCCCAACTCTCCAGCCTATCCAGGTCCCTCTGCAGAGCCCTCCTACCTTCCAGCTGATCGACATTCCCTCCTAACTTGGTGTCGTCTGCAAATTTGCTGATGATGGACTCAATCCCCTCATCTAAATCATCGATAAAGATGTTAAACAGAACTGGGCCCAGCACTGATCCCTGAGGAACACCACTGGTGACCGGCCGCCAGCTGGATGCAGCCCCGTTCACCAGCACTCTCTGGGCCTGGCCCTCCAGCCAGTTCCTGACCCAGCACAGAGTACCCCTGTCCAAGCCATGGGCTGCCAGCTTTTCCAGGAGTATATTATGGGAGATGGTGTCAAAGGCTTTGCTGAAGTCCAGATAGACAACATCCACAGCCTTCCCCTCATCCACCACTTGGGTCACCTGATCATAAAAGGAGAACTTTTATTTTAGATAATAAAAGTAGAATCTTCTGCGGTTTTATCAGTGAAAGGGATTTGTAGGTATTAGTTTTCCTGTTGTAAGGAATATGAGTTGACCCTTTTGCCAGTCTGGTTTTCTATGTAAACAAACTTTTGTGTGTTAAGTTTAAATGTTCTGCTTGTCCACCCGCCACCATTAGCTTCTGAAGCTTGGATAAATTTCTCTGAATCTGATTCAAAGTGGATTAAATTAATGCAAGCTTCATAATAATAAGAATTTAGGTGGAGGAAAAATGAATGCTTAAATACTATGAACTATCATACGTAGTATGTACTATACTATAATACTATGTAATATAGTATATACATACTATGATGCACTGAGACACTGGGGGAATCCTTGTGGGAAAGAAAATTTGACATTGATTGAAGCAACATGTCATTTTGGCTCAAAGAAAAACAAAGCTTTCCCAGTTCTCTAGGGATGGAATTACCTTTATTACTTTTCCTTATTTTTTTTTTCCCTTGGCTTTTTAAATTAAGATCCAAGATAAAACAGAATGCTTTAGCCAGGCACAGTTGAGCACGCTCATTGTGGCTGGTCATTACTGAATTGAAGTAAGTACCTGTAAAAATGCTTTTTCTTTTTGCTTGGCTTTTCTTTCTTTTTAAACCTAAGAATTAAGGATGAGAACTCAGTGCACTGTTAAAACTGTACTAAAACTTTGTTCCACTGAAGTTTTCTCTCTGATACACTGTGTATATGGGGGTTTTGCTTGCTCTCTCCTGTGCCTCCCACTCCCACCAATTTGTCCTGGCCTTACCAGAAGTCTCCGTTAAAAGTGGCAGTAAGCACAGCTGTGATGATGCTTACATCAGAAATTTGCAGAAATTTGACCTTTCAGTTACCAACTGCTGACAGTATGTTTATTGCTGTTAAGAGAGTAATTACAAGATTTTTTTTGTTTTTACTCTTTTATGCAGAAAGTTCCATGTTATTTGTCAGTTTTAACTCAGTTATTGGAAAAAAAAACAAACCCTGTCATTTGTAAATCTCATTGATGTGCTGATAGAACCTATATTTTGTTGTATCTGAAAAACTCTTTGTGCTTTAAGGTCATTTGCACGATCATTTTTTTTCTTCCTGTAATACAATTACAGCTGTGGTAGTTAACAACATCTTCATACTAATGCATAATGTCTAAAATTGTTCAGGGGTACTAATGAAATGAACAATTTATTTTAATTTGCTTACACATTATGCTTTGTTGGAGCAACAATACTGTGCCAAGGAATGAGCAAGAAACTAGGAGAAAAGCAGATCAAAGAATCCTGGCCTAAAGAGCATAATGCTTCTACCTGCAGTTCTGAAGAAGCATCAAAAACCATTTTTAGACAAATGACTAATATATATGTCACTTATTTTTACAGGATGATATTTTCTTAATGATATAGGCAGGCATTAGAAGGAAACAATGTTGTCTAAGTGTTTCACACCAGAGTTTATTTTGTGGGACATGGTAAAACATAGTCTAGCTTTGGTCAATAGCCCTTTTTTCCCTTCCTTTCTGCTCTTCCTCCTTCAGTTAAAAAAACATTGGGATAAAAGTGATGTGACTGAAAGCATTGCTCTACAGAATTCAAGTTACGAATAGTGTTACTAAGTCAGTGGGGTCTGGGTCATCCTCAGTACAAAAGAAATAGTCTTGCTTTAGAAAAAAATGCCTAATACACTGTATAATAAAAGGATCATTGTAATGTGGTGAATGTAATGCTGGACTCTTAATGTCAGTATGACATGAGGGTGTTGGATAATCCATTATTATGTTGAGCAGTTGAGTCTGTTTTCTACTTCGCATACTAGCTCTGCCCTTTCTGAAGTCATGCCCCATCTGAAACACGCTTAAAGTAACACAAAGAGAGGGGGAAATTACTCATATCTGGACTGATGGTTGTAACCATGTTTTCACATCCAGTTACAATGCAGAATTTTTTGCTTTTCACCTTGTCCATAAAGAGGTAAGAACTTTTAAAATATGTCTCTGCACAACTGACAGTTGAGTTTTCCAAGCCTGGAGCCTAGTTTCTGGCAGCTAGTAAGGACAGGAGATAATAGGCACCTGGCTCCATTAAAACACCTTTCAGAGTTTCAGCTTTGTGGACCAACTGTGTTTAAAAAACAGGATTTCTATACGGACGCATTTGCAGTTTAACATTATTTCTGAATAGCAGAGAACAAAAAAATCAATCTGTGAATGAAGTAATACAGTGCACCTGCTCTGTAAACACCACTTCCTTGCAAAGCTGTACCATTACACTCTTATTCTTCTCCCACTTTTCCTCCTGACCTTTTGGCTGCAAGTGTCCTGTGTCTGCATGAAAAAGTCCACTGTTACTGTGCCTAATTGCCAAATCTTTCTTCCCTATTTTGAATTAAGAAAGGCTGCCAAAATGTATGCCATGTGTAATGTGGAAGTAACATAATTTGGAATTAATGAAATTATGTCACATTAACTGTGACAGTTTCATTATTTAAATAAATGTAGGAGTTCAGGAACAGCATTACTTTCTGATAAAATATCAGTTAATGCAAAAATAAAAACTGTGGTTTGTCTATACTAGTCAAACATGAGCTTCCAGTTATCTAGCCATTGCCAAAACATTTATATTTGTTCATTTACATTCCTTTTTTTTTCAAGTATTTGAAGATTTTTATGTTTAAGAGAGAAATTTAACTTTAAATTTTCAGCTATGACTGAGCTCTCTGTAACTTTGATTTTTGGTTGATTTAGTCTCCCTTCTCTTTGCAGTAAAGGGTTACCTTCAAGTTCAACATTCACTTTGGAAGACAGTGCCATCTATTTGACTTCAGAACAGAGCACACTGGAAATGGAAAATGATAATGCTTCAGTTTTGGATGTCTACTTAGTAAGTTGTCAAACAGTTTCTCCTGTAATTTATTTAACTCAGGCTCAGAAAGTGACTAAAATACCTGCTTAACTTAAAGATCCAGAGGTTCATTGAGGTATTTTTCAGATGCAACATATGCTTAAATACCCTGCCAAAGCAAATCCCTAAAGAATCTATGTGCCTATTAACCATTGTGTTAATAATGAATTATGTCCAAATGCCTTTCACTTTTTCTCTAATGGTAGGAGTTTCTGTCCTGTTATTTGTTTTCCATTTGAGGGGGGGAAAAAACCAAACCCACACCAAAATCCAAAACAACAATAACATCTTTCATCTTCATGTTTAATACTCCATGTTGAACTGATTGCATTCTTCATTTTTCTTATCTCTAGAGTTACTAATCTTTGTCTTAAGAGATCCAGAATATCTTAGAATTATGAAACAGCCCAGGTTGAAGGGACCTCAATAGATCATCTGGTTCAACCTTTCCTGGAAAAGATTATAAGATTAGCTAGTACCGCGTTGCATTCCATCTTGAAAACCTCCAGCAATGGGTACTCTACCACAGCCCTGCAGATGTTTTTCCAGTCATTAATTATTTGTCCAGAAGAAAATTTTCTTCTGTTGAGATGAAACATGTTTGGATCTGATTTTTTGTTGAGATGAAACATGTTTGTCACACTCTTTTTCTCTGTAGACTGTACCACTGATGGTTTTTTTTTCTTCTTTTTAGCCAGTAACACTTGAAAGTCTACAGTACCCACTTAGTAGCTACTAATTTAATAGTCCAGCACACTTATGAAAGTTGTTGTCTGTCCTGCCTCTATTGAAACAAGACAGTAGCAAGTACCAGTGGTAAATTATATGTAGAATTGATTAGTTAACTGTGAACTCAAGTAGCCCATTAGATCAGCCTATGCCTGTATGACTTGTGTTAATTAGGCTCATTGCTGGTCTAATGTTGACCAAAATTGTCTGTTAAGAGGGACGCAGAAATCCTGAAATGAACAAATGACTGATCACACACAACCTTGCTAGCAGATTAGGCTGACTTAAATGAACTGTGCTTTTAACTAAATAACTTGAGGGTAGGATTCAAAACTGTAACAGTAACACCTACACACTCATAAGCAACAACAAGGATGCGCAGTAGGTGTGTAGAATAGTGGGGAAAATTTCCCAACTTTACAAAGGCAAGAACCCTGAGTCCAATCACCTCAAGTACATGTATATCAGTGCATGAAGTCTGGGCAACAAAGAGGAAGAACTGCAACTCTATGCCCAGTCTGACTTATGATGTGATAGGAATCACAGAAGCTTGGTGGGAAGACTCACGTGATTGGAAGAACATAATGGATGTCTACAAACTCTTTTGCAAAGATAGGAAGAGGAGATGGAGTTGCACTTCATAAAAAAAAAAAAAAAAAAAAAAAAAAAAAAAAAAAAAAAAAAAAAAAAAAAAAAAAAAAAAAAAAAAAAAAAAAAAAAAAAAAAAAAAAAAAAAAAAAAAAAAAAAAAAAAAAAAAAAAAAAAAAAAAAAAAAAAAAAAAAAAAAAAAAAAAAAAAAAAAAAAAAAAAAAAAAAAAAAAAAGAGAAATCTGAGTGTAAGAAGGTAAGCTGTGGGACCACAAAAGGTCTATGAAATGCCTTAAGACAATATTATGTTAGGTGTATGTTACTGGCCTTCCAGCCAGGATGACAAGGCTGACAAAACCTTACTTTGTCTCTTCAAGCAACTCCTGAGCCAACAGAACCTGGTCATCCCAAGTGACTTTGATTATCCAGGGAATTTTTGGGAGAATAGTACAACAATGCACAAATTGTCCATGATGTTCTCAGAATATATGAGGGCTGCATCCTGCTACAGGTGCTGGTCATGCTGACTAGGAACAGTGTGTTGCTATATTTACTACTCACAAAATGAAAAGACATTCTTGACAACATAACTTCAAATGATTGCCTTGGACGCAGCAATCACAACATTGTGGAGTTAAAAGATCCTGCTAAGCATAGTGAATGAAGGCCAGTAGTAGGACAAAGGCCCTGGATTTTAGACATGCCACCTTCAGTATACTCAGAGCCCAGCTGAGAGGGATTTAATGAGAAGAAAGTGTGACGAGCAAAGCAATACATGAGTTCTAGAAGTTTTCAAGTAACAGTCTCAGTGCTTGTCAGATTGCACAGGGACCAGTGTATCCAGCTCTGGTCTCTACAATTCAAAAAAAGATGTGGACAGACTGAAAAGGGTACAAAGGATTGCCATGAAGAAATCAAAGATGTAGAGAACGTGCTATTTGAGGAAAGACTGAAAGAGTTAGGTCTTACTTGCTCGATAATCTCATGCATGCTCCCTTTTCTGCAAAAGATTGGACCAGATGGTCTCTTGCAGTTCCTATAGCCTGGGCTGTTCTGTAGTTCTCTTGGCCCCATTTAAACAGTGAAACCATTTCTTGTTGATAGCTTTTGAATTTAGATTATAAAACAACAATATTGTTTATCACTAACATTGCTTAGCACTGTGAAGTTTTTGGGTTTGAAGTCTGTAGTGTGGATGGTGGAATGCTCTGAAATTTCAGTGACAGACATAGGTAATACCTTCATAAAGCTGTCTGTATGAGTTTCTGGTGTGATGGTGATCTCCTTAGTAAGTTTTTGGCTTGTAAAACATTCATTACTATTATGTATGAATGTATGGGAGACTACAACATGTGTATTCCACTGATAAATTATCAACAGAAAGACAATTAAACCCCAACTCTGGATGTTATACAAATATCCAGTGTTTATTCCCCTTAGCAAAGGTCTGAAAGTATAAATAGGTCTTAAGCGGAGAGAACCATAGATGCTTTTTTTGATCTGGCAACACCTTTCTCTGCACCCTGAAAAAAAACAAAACCCAAAATTCAATAATCACGGTAACGGCACATACTTGAACTGTCTAGGTATGCAACAGCTAACAGCTTCAAGAAAATTGGATATCATGGCTAACCATATGTTATTTCTTAAGTGGCAAACTCATCTTGAGCAATTACTTACCCCTGCCTTCTGTCGCCTGTCCCACACACTGTATGGATACTATTTAACTGTTTTGAGATTGCTGTGGAAGTGAGCTGGAGTTTAATCACATGTATCCTGTATGTATCCTGAGGTGTTTGTGGAAAAAAAAAGGAATAATATGGTGTCTTGTCTACTACTATGTTACTTCCAAATGCCCCATAATAACACTTCCGTGGATCTGGAAATAACAATCAGCCTCTGTTTGCGAAACCTGATGATAATGAAGTATCATCAGTTACAAAGTGATGTGTGTTATCAGTTTGATTCAGTAGTGCTGAGCAGAAGGCAGATTTGTTTTTGTAGGAGGATGATTAAATGCATTCTAGAAGGAAAAGATGCATGTTTTCAAGAACACTAGGCCAGTCGTTGCTAATGGATGTCTCAAAAATAAAGCAAATCAATGATGTCTGCATTAGCTGATCTAAACCTCAATAGAAAAGGTTACAAGATACATCCTGACCTTTTAAAAGCATGAGGAGACAAATTTAGTTTTTAATGACATTCCCAGGTTTTTCTTTAACCCTGTAGTTAATAAGCCTTGTCTGTGTTTCTATTACAAGGCAAACTGCTGTGGTCTCACCCACTATATATTATAATGAAAAATATCTTAACTTGCTTAATTTCAGTCACCACTAATCCTTTGATGTTTTTGCCTCCTGCTTTGAAATGCTAAACTTTCTGGACAAATTTTCATCCTATAGTAAATTAAGAGCTATGAATTTCTGGTCCCGTGACTGCAAAAGAAAAAAAAAAAAAAAAGAAATTGTCATAAAATTACATAGTGTTAATTTATTATAAAAAGCAGCTTTAAAATAGCATTTTCTGAACAGTGTTGTGTGGAAATTCAGACAGTCAAGTAAGGTAGGGTGGAACTGAGGTTGTAAAAGAAAAAGTTCCTCTTATGAGTCAGAGTATTGGGTTTGGGATGTTACTGCAGACTAATACTGTACCGCTGATGTCAAAACTGGGAATTTACCTGGTAACAGCAAGAGTTTTTAGTCCAGGACACAGTTGCAGAGATATCTTGGGTACACAACTGAATGCTGGTCTGGGCCCAGAATTCCTCAGTTCTGAAAAAAGGCCAAGTTAGGCAAACCAGCATTTTGTGCATCTGCCACTCTAAGAAGCACTGTTAGGAACATCCTCAAATCCAAGTTTGACTTTGAAATACCACTGGTTTATTTTCTCATAAATTTTTTAACCAGGATAATGGCTTCATAAATCTTGCTTTTATGACTGAAATATGACTAAGCATCATCTGCAATTAGCAGCAGGTATAAGCCAATCTAAATTATTTCCAAATATTCTAGTAAAAAAGAGTGGGAAACAAAAACTGAGTAATCAGTACAAATAATTTTAATTATCAATTAAATTGTGCAGAAAGATAGAAGCAGATATATAAGATGCTTGGAAATTTTAAATGTTTCTCTGCATACCATTAAAACATTAAAGGCTTCTATGAGTATGCTTTTATGAGTATGAAATACAATGATAGATCAGATACTTTCAAACAGAAGGTGCCATCTGAGATAAACAGGTTTCCTGAAGCAAAGAGGGTAAAACTCTTCTATTTAGCACTTACAGAAATTCACAAAATAACAGATTAAAGCAGTGTTTCCTTATTCTTCTGGAAATAAACTTGGTCTCTTGATTTAACTCCCCTGAAGCCCTATTTATTGGTGTCAGTTCAGGGACTGTCAGATGATATATAAGCAGAAAAGCATTAAATATCAGCAAATGCTATTGAACACAACAGTCACAGTGTTCTATGGAATTTGATTAGGAAAAAATGTAAGTCAAATCCCGCAAGAAGTTCTTAAGAGTGATCTATGATCAGCAAGTGCAACCAATACTGATGACTTTACTCCACTGTGGAGTGCCTTAAAAATCTTAATTTCACTTAAAAAGTAAGGAATAACTTAAAATCACCTTGTTCCTTCTGTTCTGCAGTGATATCTCAAATCCTTTGATTGACTTTTATGTCCCTGAAAAAGCACCATGTCCAATTATAAACTATCCTACTGTTTTCTTAGCCTTCCCACAAAATTATTTATAAAGTTAGCTGAACATATTATTTTGTCAAACTACAATATCAGTAAACTCAGAGTAGTAAGGCTTAGGCATTTCTTTAATTTATTTACTTCAAATATGCTTGGTTTCCTTTACCCTTCCAGTAGAAAAAGGACATGCATGCAAAAAACTTTAAAGTTTTTCAACTGTGATGCTGTTCATCTTAATCATCTGGTGGTATATAAAGGATTTAAATAAATAAATATATGTTCTACCTATAGGATCTCATTAGTGAACCATTTTAAAATGGTTAAATTTAAAGAATACATCTGTATATTTAAATACAACGCAAGATTCTTGGGTAGTATAGAAATTTCCACATGGAAATACACATTGCCTTTTGTTGTTGAAGGAAAGGCTCACAAAATTTGTATCTAATTTAGAAGTCACTGCCACTGAAAATAGGGATCAATAAGGGCTTCAGAAAAATAAAATAAAGGAATAGCTCATGATAAGCAAGCCCAATGTATTTAGAGTCTGTTTAGTGTCCAATGAATTGTGTAGGTCATACTATTGCATTTAAAATTATTTAGGTAGTGGTTTGTGTCCAAATGCCAGTTTTATTACAAAATTTCAAAGTATTAAAACATTGCTAGAGATTAATTTTGTACTTTAAAGCCACTGTAGATGCAAGGTAATCAGATTTATGAATATTGGTCTACAAAATGCCTATTTAGAAACTGTCAAAATAGTCTGACTCGTCTTACTCTTCAGTACTCCTTTTCTTCCATACTCACTCCCATAGTTTCAATTAAATTCTAGTCCTGGTGTAGATTTCTTCCGGGTGCTGTTGTGGAATAATAAGTGCAGCTGAAACTAAAGCAGTTTCCAGTCAGGATGCTTGTAAAAAAAAGCTAAAAGTTGTAAAGTCACACTGTGCAGCATATCTCAAATTTTGATATGTTGCTCTTTATGGAGGCTTTAATTTCTCTGCCTCACCATTTCCTCCGAAGATACTGATGGCAAAACACAGTGGACTAAACCTGAATTCTGGGACTATGGGAAAGGAATTAAGGTGTCCTTGCTTAGAGACATTCTTATCTCTGAGCACATACTAATTTTAGAATGTTACATGCACATAATGGAACTGATGAAGCACTTTCCCCAAAACAGAATCTTGTTAAGGCTGAAGGGGGCAAACCTACTTGTTTTATGCAGTGAGGTTAATTGCTCCTTTCCTCTGTTATCTATGCATCCATGCATCATCCTGAAAAGAAAAGAGGCCTATGTCTCTCATAAAACTGAAACCTGGTGTGAAGGCAAAAAGAAAGAACACTTGAACATAGTTTGGCAGAGATGTTTTTGCAGAAGCAACATTACGTAAGAAGGGACATTTCAGTCATTCTTGCATGAAAATTAGACACAGGAATTATGTGCTTGGTTAGATTAAAAAGGTACCAATTCAGATTACAAGTAATACATTTCCTGAGTAAGTTAAGTGCTAAAATGCTAGCACGTATTTCACTGAACTACATGTTCTCATGCCTGGGGCTTTTAAAGCACCATATGAGGAAATCAATCAGCTCAAAAACATATCCATGGAAAAAGAACTGGAGCACAAAAATACTCCAATACAAAAAGACTCAAGAAGGCTCAAACACTGTAAATCCATTATATACCCAGTGTGAGACATCTGAGACAGTGATTATAGTAATGTATCCTGTAGTGTCATTTGTGCATTATTTATCATTCTAGACCAAAGTGCTATGGCCAAACTCATCTGTAATAAAAAAGTAAAAATGTTTCTTTTATCTGTAATTAAGATAACCCAAAAGATGTGCAGTGGATACAAAGTTGCTTAGAGAATCATGTTGTGCCCCTTGAAATAGATGGAGTGTTTTCCAAAGTAATACATACAGTACTGGACCGTGCCTGTTCATAAATATGAACATCTGAAAATCCCATCTCACTAAAATGGCATCAGTATTCC
The DNA here is from genome assembly GCF_003031625.1 of Empidonax traillii. Lineage (NCBI taxonomy): Eukaryota > Metazoa > Chordata > Aves > Passeriformes > Tyrannidae > Empidonax > Empidonax traillii. The sequence continues at coordinate 847,057 of NW_020955290.1, read as the reverse complement.
TGTGACTGACTCACAGTAGCAGTTGCTACAAGCTGCTGTTAGGTCTCTTTTCTCCAACTCTATTATGCAAATTTTATTGGAATTTTTTCCATCATGAAATGCTTTGTAAGGATCAGAGGAAAGAGAGCAAGAACAAGCATAAGCTGTCCATAATTCCATTGAATAATTAGTGCAATAGCATACAGCCAACATCAGCAACACTGCTTGTCTCCTTAGAGAAAAGCAGTAATAAGTCCAGAAGGTCAGAAGTTGTGCTGAGTGACCATGTGTCAGAAGCAGACCTGCAGTCATTCAGATCTGAGCTTTCAGACAAACTAGATAGTGCTAGTAAAAATTTTGATTAATTTGTCTTGGCTTCATACAACATTATTTTGTTTATCAGTACTAGCATTTTTCAACTTTTTTTGCCAAACTGATTCTTGGGAAAAAAAAAAAAAAAATCTGTGTTGACCTTACATCATATTGATTTTAGAGATTTTTTTTTTTTTTAATTTTACTCACTTGTCCAACAGTTTCTATTTGCAGATTAAATTGTTTGCATCCTGTAAGTACTTTACTCCCTTAGCACATTCAGGTGCTAATACAGCAGTGGATAGACTTAAATTGCAAAACCACAGTTACACAGAGAGAGCGAACAGCCCCTGAGAAATAAGCACTGTGCTCACTAGCATCAGTGATTATGAACACACTAACACTGGTGCATAATACAGTAGGAAGTTTAAATGTTGCCATAAAACAATATTGAAATATCATTTCCTAAAGTTCAAGGGCTAGCGCTAGAAGTCATAACTAAAATATTGATTTAAATCTAGTAGTTAGTTATCTTTCTCTAAGAGAAGCTTTATAAATGCCTTTAGATATTTTTAGCTCATAATTAACACTAGACTGTTGTCAAACTATTTAAAGGATAGTTAGGTGCTTGTATTGACAAGCACAATATAAAGGTGACCTTCAAAATCTATTGAATAAATGGAATTTACACCTTTGTTATGTATTTAAAGGTTTTAGAGTAAGGTCACTACTACACTTCTTTGTTTTCATTTTGTTTCTTGCTCCATATTGGATATATTAGCTGAGATGCTTTCAGTGTACTGAAATGTTTTGTTCAGCTGTCAGTTTCTCTTCAGGACCTCTCTGACTCTAAAGAGATGCTAAGAAGTTATTAACAATTTGTATTACATAACTGTTGGTTCTGTAAAAGGTACTATGGAAAACTCTAATCCATTAACATTATTAAGTAATTTTTTTTTTTTTTTTTTGTGAAATTGATTGCTAAAACATTGACTAGAACATAAGTTGTGCCTGAAAGTTTTTGGGCAGGTATGACTTTTCAGCTGGTGAAGGGTATCATGCAGAAGCTAACAGGACTTTTATTCATGACCATGAAGACTGACACTTTTGCACTAACAATAAAGGTCACAGTCGATTCCACATTAAAAAGAAGCTGCTGTGAGTTGCTGAGCTGCTGTGAGTTACTGTCTTCTCTGATGTCCATAGTGTTCAGCATTTTGCAGCAGCAAGTAGTTCTAGTTCAGGTAATATAAGTGTACTGCAATGTCTACAAGCCCATAGGGGTTATCTGTTGTGCCAGAAAAGAGGCTCCAGTGCTTCTGATTAGGGGTCAAGGTAAGAAAAGAACCACTTCCAAATTGTGCTGCAGCCTATTTAGGGGAAGAAAGATGTTTCCTGTTTATAATTCTGTAAGAAAACAAATAAACACAACTCTTGACTTTACTTGTCATTTCTGTATTTCTAGTAACAAAGAATATGCGAAGAGTAAAAGTAAAAGAAGTGGCCATGGTGAATGAAGAGCACTTTCTGCACTCCTCATTTAAGAAGGAGAAACTTGCTAAGCCTAATAGACAAAGAATAATAATCAACTGAATTTATTGTAAGAAGCGTCAGGATCTTTGAACCACAGAAAGGATTGATGGACTTGGCAAAAATGACATGATACATTCCACACTCTGCTGTCATCTGCTGTTGCTTGCTGAACTGTGAAGAACTGTGTATTCAGGCTGCTTTCTAGTATATTGCCAATCACCTTTTTTGGACTTGGAAGTAGTATTTTCTTATCAGATCTCTAGTGGTTTCATTTGCATGCATTCTGTAACTATGCACAAGCAAAATCCATTATCTGCTTTACCTATTTAAAAATAAGCACAATTATGAATAAAATTAATTTCATTTGTTTTGACCCCTCAGTTCTAATCTCTTAAGTCCACATCAGTGGAAATTGGAACTGACATCACAAGAGTTAGGGTAAACCTCTGAACATACTATATGAAAATGAGCCTCTAAATATACTTTTGCTGTTCATAAAAGAGAGAAAAAATTGTTATTTATAACAATGTTGTGTAAATATGTTGCCTTTGAAATATTTTTGATTTTGGTTTATTTCTTGTAAAAGAGAAAATCTATAATTTATTTAGTAAATACTACTGTAAACTATAGTTTTATTGATGAATAAAATATTTTGTTCTAAAGACTATCACAGCTGTCAACCTGTTCTTGATCTATACTGGACTTCTGGCATTTCTCTGTCTTTGTAAGATGGTTTTGAGAGGCATCTTGAGCTATGACTAACAGGGCATCTGTTTTTATCTATTACCAGTTCTATAATAAAAAGGGGAATGTTGAAATTAGAGCAGAAAAGGCAAAGGAAAACATACTCAAGAGGCATTGCTTTATAAAAGCATTTTGGGTTTTTCAGGTTTTTGGTTGGTGGTTTGGTGTTTTTTTTTTTTTTTGGGCAATCATTTTAAGATAACTAGAGAAACCTTTTCAGTTCTTTAATTTTCTAAGCAGCAGAGAAAATCCCAAACAGCAGTGACTAACACCAGATTTCATGCTTGGATGCAGTGATGCATTTAAAATTTACACAGGTTTCATGTGGAAAGCTTACCAAAGTTAATGGTAATAACATTTCTTCTAGGAGTAAGCGTTGCAAATCTGTTGAAAACCCAGAATTTGGCATTGTAAGTCTTAGAACTATGCTGTGTACCTCTGAAGAATTTTTCATTTAAATATTTGATGTAGTGACGGGTTTTGTTTTGGTTTGGGGGAGGGTTGTTTTGGTTTGTTTTACTTTGATGTAATCCTAAAATCCTGACAAGTAAGAATGTATTATTCCTTAAGTACACATAGAATAGAGAAATCGAAAGATTGGGTTTTTTCTTTCTAAGTGTGCAGTCTATGGCTTAACTTAGAGCCTCTGCCTCATGGTTACCACTTTTCCAGACTTAAAAATTATACTGCTCAATGTCAACAAGATAATTTTTGTGCAGCATTCCTCTGAGAAATGCAAGACTAATCTGCATGCCCTGTGAGCAAAAACATTTTGTACATCTGTATCAAGTGTCTGCTCCTTCATGCACAGTGTACAGGATATTAAGAATGTGTCTCTGTGCAAAGCAGATACTTGTGATTAGTCCTATTTTGGGAAAAACGTTAAATTTATTAGTATAAGAATCAGATTAACCTTCATAAAGAACACACATGTCACTTTTTCCCCAGTTACCTTGCAGACTTTAGTGTCTGAATCCTTTGTCCTTAGGAAGACATCAGAGGACACACAACTGCAACAATTCTGTCCAAAACCAGAAGTCTATATAACGATTGAGAGATTGAGACATCCTTTGTGTACAGTCCCTTTAACGCGTAATTTATAAATTAAGACAGTCATTTAACACTAGAAAAAGGAAATACTACATAGACTATGGAGCCTACTCGTAAAACCCTCTCCAAAGCACGTGCACTTAAAACTCCTGCGTGTGTGTGTGTGACTACACAGTTTCACTGAGAAGGAATAGAGATTACAGCTAAGCAATGTTAAGCAAATTAATGATCAACAATTTAGAATCCAGTTCTTTCTCTAGCACATGAAATGATACAAAGTTTCAAACATCAAAGGGTACAGGAGCTTATAGGGATGCACAAGTTTCATGTTTAAGGATGTTGGTTCTCTTCATCTTGCACTGGTGTTTTGCATTGGTAGCACTTGATGAAAAAGACTTTTAAACTATAAAGCTGATGAAGCAGGACATGTCAAGTAAAAATAAAACATATACAAAAGGCATAATCAACTCCCTGGGGTATTAAAGTAATATATTGGTCTATTTCTCCAGGTCTAAACAGATGGAATTCACCACAGGGAGCAAAGAAGAATTAGGTCACAGACATGGGCGATCTGTGGGCAGTGATGTCTAGCCCTGCAAGCTGCCCAGAATGAAAAACCACAGGTTGATGCCTGCTTAGAGAAAGGTAGGGAATAATTCCAAATTTGAGTATCTGCCTCTGTGACTTAATCATATGGCATTGAGAGATCAAGTTTTTCTTTGGTGGTAGCATATAATAGTTGTCTTCAGTTAAAAACAAACCAAACCAAACCAACAAACCAGCCCACCATGCAAAACAAACAAACAAACAAACAACAACAAACAAACAACAAAAAACCAAAACAAACAAAAACAACAACAACAAAAAACAACTTCATGTCCTTGTACTAGAATTCAGTGGTTTGGAAAAAAAACTATCCCCCCCAAAAAACTATCTTGTTGACTCAGCTTATACTTCAGGCAATTTAATTTCATATAACTCAATTGTATTTTCCCCAATTAGACAGTGACAAAAGAGTAATCAGAACTCTACCTGTTCTTCATAGAAGCCATTTTTTGACCCATTTCCAGTGGTGCATGCATTTACTTGAAATACAGACAATATGAGCTCTTCCCAGACTGAATGTGTAGGACCTAACCCCACAGCACTTTTGTATCTGGAACTACTTCACAGGTATTTTACACCAGTCTAAAAAGATATTGATACCAATACTGTGGTATGAACAACATTAACCCAGGGTGCGACAGGGATCAAGATGAAAAACATTAAATTGCTAATGTTTTAAAAGCATTTTAAAAAGCATTAAAATTGCTAATCCCTAACTTGCTCCCTTTTGAAGTTTTGTTACTGATGCTTGCTTGATAGCAGTATCCTGTGAAGTTCATTAACTTGAACTTTACATTTGAATAGTTGTTAACTTTTTAAAATATTTGGGAAGTGAAACTGCTTATACCAGAGAAAATATTTAATCCTCACTAATTCATTGATTTCTCATTAACTTAGAAACAGAAGATAAACATTTCCTATTGAGAGTTGTGTATGACCTTGGATGACTAGAAAAAATCAACATGGAGCTACTTGGATAATATTAAAAAATGCCTGAGACTCTTTATATAGGAATGGCAAGGTATGTAAATAAGCACCATCTTTAAATGGATTAAATGCTACATAAAAGATTCCTCCATTCTTCCAGCTGCTTTCCCTCTCCCTACCAAGGTATGAAAATATCAGTCGTTTGCTTTACTAACATATTTTGTTGTCTGATACAAGTCACTTGTCCCTACAGGCCTTATCTCAGTATGTAAATCAGTATAGCTGCAGAAACATAAGTAGTTTTTTCCAGCAGGGATAAGAATGGGTTGGTCTTCAAGGAACTAGAGAGTATCTTGTACCTGCTTGACTTCTGCAAGGTCTGAGTTAAGATACTGGTAATAAACACACAGGACTCTGTAGAAAAGAGACAAGAGGCTGCCTAACCTAGATAACACTTTGGTACAGAGAACTTTTAGGTACAACAGACCTCATAATCTCAGTTGAAATTTGCACAAGTGACTTGACTTGTTTGAACCTTTGCCCCATGTGTGATATAAAATAATCCTGGCTTATAGAAAAAATATTATAAAGTTATAAATCCTGGTGAGAAACTCAAGAACTTATTCCCTAATGCATTGCAAGATCACAGAATAGTTTGGGTTGGAAGGGACCTTTGAAGACCACCTAGTCCAACCCCCCTGCCATGAGCAGGGACACCTTCAACTAGATCAGGTGGCTCAGAGCTCACAGCTGCTTACTTTAATGAAGAGTTTTAAAAATATAACAATGCATCACAGACTAACCAGTGGTAAGCTTCTGAAAACTTGTATGCTTTATATACTTATGATCTTACTTGCAATGGCTGCATCTTTCAGTTCTGTCCCGTGGAAGGCTCTGAAGTGAAATTTGTCTGTGTTCCCGCAGAATCTGTGTGTTTTTTTAAAGAAACTCTTGGATATGAATTATTTCTTACCTCTCATCCTCTCGATAAACCTGTTTTATTTTTTCAGTTTAAGGAACAATAAGAGATGTCTGGCTGATTCACTCTACATCTTCACATATCATTAATAGTATGGTATCACCAGCATTTAAGTAACTCAGTGGGAAATGTCATGTGTGATAAATTATGTGATTTATTTTCCCTTTACTGGCCATAGTGGGTTTCTGTGGCTAGATTTTTTTTTTGGGGGGGTAGGGGCAGGCTACAGGGGTGGCTCCTGTTAGAAGCTGCTAGAAGCTTCCCCTGTCCAGTGGATCCAATGCCAGCCGGCTCCAGGATGGACTTCCTGCCGCTGGCCAAGGCCGAGCCAATCAGGAGCAATAGTAACACCTCTGTGATAACATATTTAAGAACAGAAAGGTATTGCACAGAAAGAATTCCAGTCAGGAAAGAGTGGAGTGAGAACATAGGAACAATAAAGTAGACACCAAGGTCAGTGCAGGAGGGGCAGGAGGTGCTTCTGGTACTGGAGCTGTGCCCCTGCAGCCCGCGGTGCAGACCATGGTGGGGCAGCTGTGCCCCTGCAGCCCATGGGGGACCATTGGGGTGCAGAGACCCCCCTGCAGCCCATGGAGGAGCCCATGCTGGAGCAGGTGGAGGCTGTGACCCAATGCAAGGCCCACGATGGAGCAAGGTCCTGCCGGGGAAATGCAGCCCCTGGAGAAAGGAGCCCATGCTGGAGCATGCTTTTTTCAGGTAGGACTTATGGGGGACCCACATTGGCACAGCTCATCCATGAAGGACTGCACCCTATGGAGAAGTGACCCATGGGACATCAGTTTCGTGAAGAACCTTTGCCTGTGGGACGGATTCACGCCAGAGAGGTCCGGGAAGGACTATCTCCCGTAAGAGGGACCCCATGGGGGCAGGGGAAGGACTGCTCTCCCTGAGTAGGGCAGAAACAGCAACTGATGGGAACCCCCATTTCCTGTCCCCCTACACCACTGGGGAGGAGGATGGAGAACATGGAAGGAAGGAGGGGTGGGGGGGAAGGTGTTTTTAAGATTATTTTTACTTCTCACTCTTTTGCTCTGACTCTGTTAGTAATAAATTCAAATAATATCCCCAATTTGAGTCTGTTTTGCCCGGGATGGTGATTGATAAGTGACCTCTCCCAGCTCTTAACTCATGAATCCTTTACTGATGTGTTTTTTTTTTTCTCTCCTCTGTCCGGTTGCAGAGGGGAGAGAGCGGTTGTAGTGAGTACCTGAAGTCCAGTCAGGGTCAGCCCACTACACTGGCTCAGGGTAACATTTTACCTACAGGATGTAAATGATCAGAATACTTCCTGGAACTCGTACTGGAACAGGTCCCTTAGTGAGTGCCTGGTGGGTAGTGTGGTTTCTAATTGTTGTTCTTCCCAGGCTCCATCTCTTTGTACACCTATCCAGCACGACCGCTCTGCCAGAGCAAGCGCCAGCAGAAACTCGCCCACGAGCGATTATTCCCTGCTGAGAGAACAGCAGCCCAGGTGAAGGGGTACAGCAGATGCAGTAGTGTTAACAAGTGACCGTCGCAGCTCCTTTTGTCTGTGACATAAGGTCACAGATTCGGGATCCCTGAGTCCTCCTAAGCACGCAAAGAGGTCTGCTCAGCACACCAGGGCCCAGCACCTGTTTCCCAGGGACAGGCTTGCCGCGCCGTGTCAGTGCCGAGGGAAGGGCACCAGAGACGGGCGGGCGGCGAAAGCGCCGCCGCCTGCGAAAGGGCCGCGCTCGGCCGTGTTGTCTCGGTAGCACAACACTTGGACGTAATTAATCCTGGCGATACTGAGGCCAGAGCCAGCAGGGACTACGAAAAAAAAAAAAAAAAAAAAAAAAAAAAAAAAAAAAGAGAGAGAGAGAATCCCAGGCATTCCGCTTTTCCCTTTCCCACACGGCAGTGCAGCCCCTGCCGTGCCCGTTCCCGCGCTGCCCCGCGCGCCGCAGGGGGGCGCAGTGCCCGCGCGCCCCGCCCCGCCCCGCCCCGCCCCGCCCCGGCCGCTTCCGCAGCGTTCCCGGCGCCATGTGGCGGGCGGGGGCAGTGGGTGCGCTGCGCGCCGCGGGCCGGGCGGCGGCGGCGCGGGGGAGCGGCGGACCCGGGGAGGCCCCCAGGGCAGGCACGGCCCCCGCCGGCCGCGGCCGCACGGTGAGATAGAGGCGGGCGGGCGGCCGGCGGGGCCGAGGCGCGGCCTGCGGGGCGGGGCCGAGGCTTCGGCCGCGGCCGAGCGCCGCTGGGGCGGGGGACGGGGAGCGAAGGGAGCCTGGCGGCAGTTCGCGGGCCGGCCGCTGGCTCCGAGCAGGTTGGTGTGCGCCCGTGGCCGCGCCGGACCGCCCGCGGCCGCCCAGCAGGGCGGCGCGTCCTCCCTCCCTCTCTCCTTTTCTCCTTCCCTGTGCCTTTGTCGTGCCGTCCTTTCCCCAGGAGCTGTCACAGCCCGGGAGCTGTTTCACAGCCGCGCAGTCCGCCCCGAGCGGCGCGGGGGTGCGCGGGGGGCCGTGCCGGTACAGGCGGCAGCGCGGCTGGCAGCGCCCGGCCACCACCCGGGTGGGAGCACACGCACCGATGGAGGCAGAGCCTGTCAGCCGGAACAGAACCTGAACGCATTCCTGGGCTCGTAGCTTTTGATTTTAAGTGTATGTTAAAGAATGCCGAAGGGTAAAGTCAGAGACACGTAGGCACCGTCGTGTATTTTGTCGACCTGTAGCTTCGTGACGCTGTTCTCCGTCCTTTCTGTCCGTGTCGTGGTTTTGGATAACAGTTCATCTGTAATGACTGCGGATAGATGTCAAACTCCATGGAGAGAGATGGGTCTGTGTTTTGCTCTCCGTGCCTGAAGAGGGGCTGTCATAGTTCCTTCTCAAATGTCACTTGCTTTCCAGTTCAGTCTGTTTTCAGAACCTTGCACAAGTACACAAAAAGCAATCAAGAACGCTCTTTTAGCATTTATCCAAATGGTTGGCTCTGGTTAGGAAGAAAATGGCAAGCATGCTATCTTTCTTGGTGGATAGCTTAAGTGCTTCTGACGGTATGTCTAGTCTGGGGATCAGCTTTATCCATGTCTTGCACCCCGATTTTGCTCTCATGTCTGATATTGCCAACTTTTGATACAGCTTTTCCATAACTGTTATTTGGTTTTTAAAGCACTTCCCCCCCCCCCCATACTAAGAGAAATTAGAAGTTAAACTGCTTATTTTATAGAGAGCTCTGAAATGTGAAGTGGTTTTGGCTCTTTTGTATATAAAGATGCAGTGTCTCTATTTATATCAGTTTAATATGTTCATAGCTTCCAACAGAGGGGCACAAGTTGTTGATAGTGCAGTGTTTGAGTGGTGGATACTTGTGAAAATCTGGGCCTAAGCCAGTCGTGTGAAGTTATTCAGTATTTCTGTGGTAGACCAATACAAAAGAAAGCAGTTTTCTTTCCTAGTGTGTCAAAGGATGTGTAGTTTTTTTCATTAGGTTGTATGAGGACGACAAGGATGTCCTAAATTGCTTCAGTCACCCAAGGAGTAAAGCTGCATAATTCTTTCCATATTAGCTCTATGATAAAGAATATGAACATTTTACTTGAGAATGGAATAGACTTCAAGGACCTATTTAATTTGTATGATAAATACATAATTTGTAATTCTTCATGTTTTAACTTCTGATTGGATTTTACTTTTGCTTACTTTCAACAGCAATTACAGTATTCTTCAGATGTGAAGAGCAGGACTGTTCAGTTCATGAATTTGAGAAATGCAGGAACTCTGAATGACACAAGGTAAAATGTATTTTGAGATACTCATATGAAAATATCAGTTATGTATTTTAAAATTACTTATATACATGTAAGACTACCAGGCTAATGCTGATGCGATTTAAAGGACAACTTCAGTTTTATCTAAAAGCATTTTGTGTGAATTTGGGAAGTCACTTAGGAAATAATTCATGTACCTAAACATAGGTGTCCAGCACAGTTTCGCATTTGTCAGGGGGTATGAAAATTCTTCTAATGCTGAGAGGGTGTGACACAGCATCTGTCGGAGGCTTCTCCCCTTCTGATGCGGCAGCTGGAGACACAATGAAGGATTGTGTGGGTGTCTGAAATGGCTCTTGCCATTAAGTGCCTGAACTGCATCTTGAACTAGTACATGAATCCTGCCTCATCCTAAGGCTTTCTGTTCTCCATGCCCCAAGGTGTTTTTGTGGTGTCTCTCGTGTAAGTGGCATAGAATGTGTTTCAGTAACTGGCTCACAAGACACTTTTTAAAAAAAAAGATGTTCTGTATTATCAACTGATATATATTAGATACTGAGTCCATGTAACCGTTGTATTGCCATACCCATTAGCAAGAGCTGAGATTATTTTACTGAATTGTCTGTTGTTAGAGATACCCACCGACACAGTCATTTAAAAGCTGACACTAATACAAATGGAAAAACTTACATGATTTAATTACACTTGGTTAATTAAACTGATTTAGACTTTGTTCCACTAAAGAGGATGACAGAAGCAGTCTCACAGGTGCTGTAAACCTTACATAATGGCTACAAGGATGTTTTGACACTCCCTGGAGAAGACTTAAATTGTATGTATTAGTTCATAAGCACACTTTAAATAGCATCTAATTACCAGGCTGCATTGGTAATTCCAGTTGAGAAGGCATATGCTGTACGTAAACGTGGCATGTGATACTGATTTTTATTAACTGCTTATAGGTTCAGCAAGTTTTGCAGAGCCAGATGAGATAGTTCTAATCAGGAGATGGTTTTGTCTCTACTGGTAGAGTTCAAAACTAAGTAATCTGTGCACAAGTCCATTTATGAAAGTGCCTTTCTTGGAAATCTGTCTCTCCTTATTAAAACAGGAGTTACTATATCTAAAGAAAGAAGTAGATTTTCCTCAGTTAAGAGGGAAAAAATTCAAAATTCCACCACTATTTATAAGGTGGATTGTTATCTACATCACCTTAAGAAAAATTACTCCTTGTTTGGTACGGTCATTTCATGGTTACTGTTTCATCCAAGGTCATGGTCTTGGTGTGTTTTTATTAAAGGAAAAATGGTGTCTTCCATGCTTTTCCTTCTAATTATGGGCTTCTATGTGATTTTTAGCTCTTTAGATGAGACCACTTATGAAAAACTGGCTGAAGAAACATTGGACTCCCTAGCAGATTTCTTTGAGGACCTGACAGATAAGCCTTTTACCCCAGAAGATTATGATGTCTCTTTAGGGGTATGTTTTGAACATTATATTGCCACTGTAATTGTTGTAAGTTGTGGGTTTTTGTTTGTTTGGTTTTTTTATTAGAAGGAGAATTTTAGATTAGTCACCTTAGTGCTGACACCTGAAATACAATTAGTTTTTACAGCTCTTTATACTGACTGGGGCAAGAATTCCAGTGAAAAGCAACACATACTGTTGTATGATTTGTAGATTTAAAATATTTCATATATAGAGAAAGGCATAATATGGAATAATAAATGAACACAAGAGGAAGTGGAAACTGGTTTCTAATTTCTCCGTAGTCTATAGTTTTTTCTAAACAGGCATAGACATCTGACATAGCAATCAGCTCCCTTCTGGCAAATATTAGGACAAGCCTACATGGCATAGTACATTTACAAAATGTGTAACTGTTAGAGCAGTTTCTTTGTTTGCCCTGAATACTGAGAAGCAGCATTTGTGTTGACCAAATAGAATATGTTTGTCCTGGCTTTACTGATGACAGCCTGTGGTGGAGAGAAGCAACAAGATATTCCACTGTTGGGGTAAGCAGCTGCAGAAGAGAGACCAGAGCATACATGGGGAAGAGGTTGCTGTGGAGCCTTCAGTGGGTCAGCCACCCAAATTCTTTTACAGGAATGATGGATTCAGATTAGAAATGTCCATTTTATTTGTGTAGGGAATTTTTTAGTTTTTATATAAGTTCAGTTCCGGAAGTGTTTTATGTTTGTGTGTTACAGCCCTCAACATGACTTGGAGAAGTGTAACACACATCTTTCACTACTACATTTTTTGAGTTCACATTACTACTGCTCCTTCTCTCTGTCTTACCACAAGGAGATGGCTTTCTACTGGCCCTATCAGTTAAAGTTTTATGCTCAAGGTTGTTGAAGCAGATGGTTTGGATTGCACTATGCAAAATAGGGAACCAAGACTGTAATTTTGGACTTGCTCCCATGTAGCTTTGTCATCATAATGTTCTTTTTTGTTTTTGATAACTAGGATATAAAATAACGTTGTCAGTAGCATTCTGTTTAGCAAATGCTGTTTGTTGCTTTAAGTATGTAGCTAATGTTACAGCTAATTCCTTTTCTGGTAAAAAGTGTTATTTAAGCTTTACTCTTCAGTATATTTTAGGTTATCAGCACCTATTAGCATAATGTAAAGATCTTAGGACAAAAATTAGCAAAAAGATAAAAATTTACCCCTTTAATAGACACTTTATTACATGAAGGTGATGAGTCATTTTATGTAATAATTTTTTTCTCCATCCACTGTGTTGTGGATTTTTTTTGACATTGATTCATTGTGAGGCTCAAAAAGTAATATTTTTACATGGTAATTTTTACCAGTGGTCCTTTGTTGGATAGACTGTATGATGACAATCAGTAAGTAGTGTGTTGTTGTTTCTGTTAAGAGCAGGAGTTTAAATGGTCCCAGTTTGTAATTCCAAACAAACAAGATTATTGCTACAGGAAGCCACAAGGTGGCGAACGTGATAAAGATCTGTTGTGCCTGTCCATTATGGTGAACTTGATTTCTTTGCGTCCAGGGGAAAAAAATCTCTTTCGGAGAATATTCTTAGTTACCAGGAACTAGCAAACATTCATCCAGTAATACAAAACACGTAGAGCAATATTTCTTAACATATGGTAAAATTATCTTGCAATTTAAGTTCTTAAAATCTCAAGTTGTATTTTCTAGTGTTTCAGAAGTATTGCAAAATGTATGGGAAATGTTTTCAACGTAGCAGTAGAAGTTAACCTTTGTTTACTTTGCAACGATAGAGCAACAGTACTCTCTAACAGCTGACACACAATGTAGTCAATAGTATAAATTTTTGTTAACTGTTTGGAAACCTATTTACTGTAGTGTTTCTGTAGCATAAAGGATAATATCATGCTGAATACTTAATATGGCACTAAAGAACACATAGAAGAATAGTGAAACCTGTATATTTCTACTCAGGCTTAATCCCCTATCCTGATTTTATTGTGCCATATCTCTACAACTCTGAGACCACTGAGACATGGAAAAGTTTAAATTCTGACAGCCAGAGGAATAGCTTGTTTGTGTCCTTCTCTGCAATATACCAATATTCAACAAATAAACTGGAAGGACAACCTGATGGCAGTATTAGGCCTTTTATTTTTATTGTGCTAATCACAGCCATAAATTGCTTAAAAAGCACAGAAGCAGCATGGACCCTGGTGTTCTCAGATACAGAGAGTATTGTTTTGTGGCTGGTTATCCTTGAGATGTTAGAAATCAGTAACATTGAGTTACTCTGTGGGAGAAGGAAGCTTTGAGCTGCTGCCTGTACTACAGAGTAGCAGGCAGTAGATACTCTTACATGAAAATATTTTTTCCCCCATAGTAAGTACTTATACATAGCAAATAGCAGTGACTGTAGCTCTAGCAGTATCTTTTGACTAAACCATGAAAACTATGATTCCCTTAAAGAAGCTTTATCGTGCTACAGGGCCTGAAGTACTTGAGGCAAATTCAATTTTAAATTAAAAAAAAATTAAATTAAATATTAAATATTAAATTAATATTATCTGAACATCACACTCCATTCTGTAGAAGTGTTTCCCTTTTTAATTAGCATAATTCAGATCATCTGTAAATTAACTCTAGTCCAAGTAGTGTTGTTTTTTTACTTTTAAAGTTGGAACAGAAAATATTTTTCTCAGTTAGGAGAAATGTGAATCATGTTGATAGTAAGAAATATGAGCAAGGAAGAGAAAAGAAATGCTCACTAGGATAATGGTCTAAAGGTGGCATAACTAAAACAAAACCAGAAGACCTCATGGAGTTTAGAACTGTAACATTTTTGAGGTATGAATCAGAATTCCTGAGAAAAAAAATCTGTTTATTCCCTGGGAAACTGTTACAGTTACTTAAGAAAAGTAAGATAAAATTACATGGCTCAGAAATCGTGCAATGACACATAAAGCTTCCTGACTTGTAACCACACCAATTCTGCATTGTTCATTAATAGAAAAAAGTTGTTATTGGATGATGTTTTAATTGTTGCAAAATGAACTAATGGTCCTTTCCAGATGCCACGTCAAAGCCCAGGAGTGTTATTTAAGTAATGCCATTGTGAATGGTACAAATGCACTAAAATCAAAGATATGCAGGTTGTGCTAGGTATTAAGACAAGTTTTGAATACCTAATGATCATTCTTCCAAGCTATTACTGTTTGGGAAATAGTTGAGAATGTGATACAGATATGTTAAATTTCTGCCACTACAGATGAAGTTATTGTTCTCAAATTAACAGAATGCAAATGTTTTCTTTCTCACTTTTCTTTGTCTTTTAAGAGTGGAGTACTAACAGTTAAATTAGGTGGTGACCTGGGAACGTATGTAATCAATAAGCAAACACCAAACCGTCAGATTTGGCTGTCCTCACCCACTAGGTAAGTTATGTGCTAGTTATGAATGTAATGTCTGCAGAATGGGTGGAAATGCACTTCCTCTTTTTTATAGCATGGCATGGATCATGTCATATCCTTTTCATGAGTAACCCTTTAGCTCTGTATATTCTCAAAACATGATATAATCTAGGTGTTCAATTTGCTGTAGAGGTCTGGGGTGCACTAGAGGTCTGGGGTGCACTGCAGTACTCTGACATACCCGAATTAATACAGGAAGTGTGTAATACAGAATTTTGATAAACTGTTCAGTCCTGAACCACTGTCTACAGGAATATAGCCTACTTATAGAAAAAATACACAGCAATGATTAAAAAAAACCCGAACAAACAAAGCTTCTGTTGGAAAAAGGCTGATGATGATGTTATGATCTAAACCTCTCTTTGTATTTAAAAAGGGTGGCTCCTTCCCTTTTAAGCTTGAGGGATTTCCTGCTTTATATGTTTGTGCTCACACTGTTTGTTTTTGTCAAGCATCTGCACTTCAAGGGAGCCTTAGCTAGCTGTTTCCTCTGCCTTCTTTAGTGCTGTGCTTTGGTCTGTAGCAGGTTTTCTGATTGGTTTTAGCATGGAGGGCAACCAGATAAGGGAGAAAATGTTGTAGCTCTGTCCCCCACCAAGTTTTTATTCTTTGCCACTATCCCTGGAAAAGAACTGAGGGAGTTGGTGTTACTGGTGAAGGAAGTAGTTTATAAGACTTTTGTGTCACTAACATGAAGGTTTCAGTATTCATGAAAACTGAAATTCAGATAATTTCTGTCTGTTTGGAGCCAGCTCTAGCTGAGCTAAGACTTATGTGCTCCATACTTATGAAGTTTGGGAAAAAATGTAAAATTTTTCCCTTTTTTTTTTTTGTTGGGTTTTTTTGGGGGGGAATTTTCATTGTGTGTGTGTATGGCTTTGTTTGTTTTGGTTGCTCCAGTAGTGAATGGAAATACACAGGAGACCTACTTGAAAAGTATCTATTGGTATTTTTCACCATGAGGAAAAATTATTCATCTACAAATATTAAGTTTTGTACTCTGTTACTTGATATTATGGTAAACAGTGGTATTTCCTGAAATATGATGCTATATGTTCACTTACTTCCTAACTTCTGAAAGGCAACTCCAGCAAATATTATATGATCTGGAACTGACATCTTCCTAGCTGCAATATGCTGGGAAGTGAAAGAAATGTTGCTGTCAGTAATCACTTGCTTGGAAGGTTTTGGGGCATTTGTACAGTAAATGTTGATCTTGAGTCTTTAAGAACGTATCCCAAAGGAGACAAATTCTTAAGGTGTGTAAGAGATGTTTTCTTGGAAATTTTTAACCTTCTGCTTGGTATTGTGCATCTATACATCAAAGTGAAAACCTCACTTACTTGACAATTACAAATAATGGCCATGAGGGGTTGTGTGCAACCTGCCAGCAGTGTGATTGCAGTAATTTCTTGTAGCTCCTTTGGCTGAAAAGACTTTTCAAACTTACATTTCAAACTTAAGTATCACCTTAATGTGATATTTTAATTCTTCTCTCTTACTGTTTAAAAGCATATTCAGACTTTCCATAAGAAATACATTTAGTCTGTATTTACTTAGTAGGCATTTTATAGAATTCACAGGATCTTTGCTTAAATTCTTAATTTTAAATTTAAAAGTCACATTTGTACAGCATTTTGGAGGTTCAGAGAACTATGGAGTTGTTTCATATGCAACAGTATCACTGATATTTACTGCATAACATTTAAAAACAGTTCAGATAATGTACATATTTCTTTGTTATTGATTAAATGGTCTGTCTTAGCCTGAGTTTCATGGATGACAGGATCCCATTCTGTCATTCTCTAGGTGCAGGACAGTATAAACATGTGCTTGTACCACAAAGGCTAAGAAATGAGAAATACACAGTGCCAAAAGCAAGAAGGGAGAGAGCTCATCTCCACTGGAAGTGACTGATGTATCCTGTCACCTTTCGGATATATCTGTTTCATGGCTCAGTAGTTTCTGACATACCTGGCCTTTTCTGCTTCACTTCCTCACACTGTCCACCAGTCATTCCCAATACTGTCTGTTCCTTTTCCTGGGTACTCTCTGGCATACATTTTAAA
Organism: Empidonax traillii; assembly: GCF_003031625.1. NCBI lineage: Eukaryota > Metazoa > Chordata > Aves > Passeriformes > Tyrannidae > Empidonax > Empidonax traillii. The sequence continues at coordinate 830,185 of NW_020955290.1, read as the reverse complement.
TACAGACTTCCAGCAGGTCTTCTTGAATAATCTGTATTTACACAGGGTGTGATGTTTTTGTTTGTTGTTTGTTTGTTTGTTTGTTTTTTCTAGTGGGCCCAAGCGCTATGACTGGACTGGACGGAATTGGGTGTATTCTCATGACAGAGTATCCCTTCATGAACTACTATCAAAAGAATTTTCAACTGCGTTAAAAACTAAATTGGATTTATCCTGCTTAATATATTCTGGGAAAGAAGATACTTGACATTCTACCTCATGGAATTTTAAAGACTTTAACCTCAAGCAAAGCCCTTTCTTGGTTTCTGAATTACCTGAGCTTAATTTTGTTGGGCTTTTTGGCATCAATATGTTGTGCAACAAAATTGAAAATAATATATTTTTCCTCTAGTGTTCACTCTTTTGGTTTCTGTGTTGCTGTTTGAATCTGTGTCCACATAGTGCAGGTAGTTAAGGTCACCCTTCCTTGTCACTTCATTCCTTGCTTACTTTCTGCAGAAGTAAGTTATGAATTCTTACTGTCTGTAGTCTTTAGATATACGGACTGATCCACCTGGTGACTTCCAACCAGCGCACAAACATTAAACTTCTTTTGGTGAGACATTCAGCAAAAGCAAGAAATGCCTGTAAGTTGCATTGGCATAAGTTGTGGCACTGTGAATGCATTGCATTAAAACATGTTGCTATGTCAAGTAACACATCACAGTAAAGTTGAACATGTCATAATACATGTACTGACATTTTTTTCTCTTAGTATTGCAAAACGTGCTATTTTCTCCAAATTCTAAATTCTACTTTGTTTCATATTAGGATTTTTTTTGTTTTGAGCTAACCTTTAAATTACTTAGAGGTCCATGTGGCTGTAAGCATCTTATGGAACTAGAAAGGCTAGTCTGTGATATTTAAGCTGGGCAGCAATATATCTGCAAATGTTTCATTCTGTTACTCTGCATTTCTGTTTCTCTACCTTTTTGTTCTTCAAAGAGCAAAAATACATACTAGTTTTTTTAGTTAAGATCATGGTAGCAAAAATTTTGAGCTAATTTTGTTCTGCTGCATTTCTTTAGTAAGTGGTCTTAGGTTATCTTTTTATCACCATGATACGAGGCTCCCTTTGGCACTGTGCTGAGGCAGAAACTTCTTAGAACAGTACTTAGGCTGATAAAGCTGTCTTCTTCAGGCTGTTAAAATGTGAAGGAAATAATTCATATACTCCAGATCTTAAAACAAAAACATTCAAAAGAAATCATAAACTGCAAGAACAGTTCAACATTTGCACTATTATATTATTACCATTATGTGTTTTAATTGCCTATAAAATGGAAGGACAAAGTGTTGACTAATGCATGAGGAAACAATTGCACCATGTTCTTGTAAATTGTATAGAAGATGTTCAGCGCAAACTGTTTTCTTTTGGTCCCTCTGATGCCGTGCTTAGTTTGGAATTATTCTCTGGCTAGCTTTGACAGGTAGGATTGATTTTGTCACTGAAAAACAGTAGCTATAAATTATTGTCACCCAGTATTTACCTTTAGAGTATAAACATTGTTTCCTGCTATTACCCACCACTAAACAGAGTACAATTTCACTGGAAGCAGCTCTTGGTTAATTGTGCATGCTGTTTGCATGTTTTTCAGAATAAATTTCTGCTCTACTGGATAGGTAAATACAATGACTCCCAGCTGTAAAGAGTAGAAGAGTAAAAGATGCTCTTAAAAAAAAAAAGTAAAGGAAAGGTAGAAACAGAAGATTTTTTGCAGTTCTGAATTTAGAATACTGAAAATAAGGAAATATGGGGAGTTTGATATATTTACTTTTATAGTACTTAGCTAAATCTCCTGTTAGTTCAGATAGCCATTTAAACACATTTGTGTAGGTGTTAATGAGTTGATACTTGAATTGAGGATACCTCCTCCTGGTTATTCTTTTGCGTGCTCACATTTAATTAGCTTCTATAATTATTTTTTCCAATTGACTTTTCCAAAAATTATTTTCTTAAGTATTTTGCATGCAACATCCTCACCAGAACACCTCTGATTTATATTTGGAGGTTTATTCTCCATTTCCTTACGTCTCTTGCAAATGTTTTTACCAAAATAAAGTTGCATGTAGAATCCTTAATTCATTATGTAAAGGTGTGATTTGAGGATATAATGGTAAGGCTAAAGACCACAGACATGCGTATTGTTTGAATTCTTTCCTAGAACATTGGAAAGGTTCTGTGCAAATTTGGCCAGTCAGGGTGGATTCTGTAGGAGCGCTTCAGATTTCATAGTTGACGTGCCTTGCCCTTCATCTATAATGCTACTGCTATTTATGCAAATAATTTCCTGGTGTTAGGTATCTGGGTAACAAATGGATTTAATCTTAACTGGTGAAGATAAATAGCGTCAGCGAGTTAGAATGAGTTTTATCTCGGTGTACAAAATGAATCATAGGACATGACTCATTTTTTGCTTTAATACTCGCATCAAATTGTAAGTAAGGACAAGGACTGCCATGAACCGTCATACTTGGACATTGGAGGCACAGAGTGATCTCTGATCCTAATGTCAGACCTTGCCTATTGCCTCAAGACAAATAATGCTTCCATAGTATTTTTTACTTCTGTAACTTACTAGAATAAGAAAATTGTTGTATGGTTCCCCACCTGATATCATGTCGGTAGTTTCTTGCCTCTCCCAAAAGAAGTAGCTGAAGGAAAATCTTTTCATACAGACTATGGACAGACAGTATCAATAGGAACCATTGTGTTATGGGCATTACTTTTTCCCACAGGACAGTTGCTCCATCATCAGTCAAGAGCATACAGACTGCTGTGGAAAGATGAGTGTTGGCATCCGTAGCTTTACTGGATGCACAAGCTCAGCACAGAAACTGCGGTGTGTTGTGGTTCTTTTAGCTAGATGAGAGTTTTCAGCAAGAGCTAATCTGATTATTGTTTTTTTCGGCTTTTGGCGTACTGTCTGCAAGACCTAGCATGTCCAGACTTGCTAAAATTCATTGCTTCCTCTGTGCCAAGGAATTCTTTGGAAGTCTCAATTCATTCATGTAGCAAGGTTACAGCAGTTGCATACAGTCGAGAAATGACACATTTGGTTGCCAGGAGTTAATGTGCCTAAATGTTTGTCTGGTGTTTGTTGATTCCTTTCCACTTCCAGTAGCTTGTAAGAAAATGTTGCCTCTTCCCTGGAAAACTGTTCATTGTGATAAAATCATTCCATCTTATTTCCTTAAAATTCCCAGTATCTTTTGGCAGTCTCAAAAAATGGGAAAAAGACCTGTACTGAAGAAGAGGTAGCAGAATAAGAGAAAGGGGGGTTTCAGGGAGATTTGTGTTTGATTACTTTTATCTTCTCGTTAATGGTTGAACTCTGTAATTGTGCTAACCAGCTCTGTAATGTGTGGGAGTCCTGGGAAGGAAGGTGGAGGCTTGTCAAAATACCTGGAAGAGCATTCAAAATAGAAAAGGAAGCATGGGAGGGGCAGAAGCAGAGGATATCAGGAAGAGATTAACTTTGCCCAACGGCTGTCATTGGCAGGCAAGGAGAGACTAGGGGCAAGCTGCCTCGTGTCCTGGCCCCTTAGGGAATAGTGCTTTAAATTTACTCCACACCACTATTTATAATTGTAACCAATCAAACATTCCAGTCTATTTTGCTATTGACTTGCTTTTTGTTGGTTTTTTGTTTGTTTGTTTGTTTGTGGGGGTTCTTTTGTTTGTTTTTTGTTTGTTTGTGTTTTGTTTTGGGGGTTTTTTGGTGTGTGTTTTTTGTGGGTTTTTGTGTGTTGTGTTTTGTTTTTTTTTTTAATTCCTCTTTAAAGATGAGGAAAAAAATTGTTTGGAGTTACATCCGTCTCTATCCTATATTGTATGTAAATTGTACTGTTGGCAGTCATAGAACAAAGACAAGATTCATGACCACTACTGAGGGAGATGGTCAATGGAGACTGCTTTGCTGGGGTAGAATAAACAGATCTATGAACAATTAGAATTTTTTACACAGTTATTAATTATAAACTTTTTTTTTGAGTTCAGGTTAAGGAAAGACAGACAAGTTTAGGAAAGGAAACAGCACAGTTTAGAACAAGCCATATAATGTTGCTGCCTCTCCAGTTTGCTAAGTTGATTTATAATTGTTTGTGTCATGGTAATTATGTGAAGTGACCAGTACTTACAATGAGTAATTTTGTAAGCATTGTTACTTTCCAGAGGTAGGCTCTTCTGCTAGCCATGAGTGTTCTGTACCGTTCTACTAAAAAAAAAAAAAATCAGTAATACATTAAATGTGTCAATAATCTTACTCCTAACAAGCATTTTAGAACCATTAACCAAACATCTACTGTTACAAAAGTAGCTTCAGAAAAAGGAAGGCATTTGGAGAACTAACAGATGAAGTTTTTAAACATTCATTAAGGAAACAAGACACCCAGCACAGTGTAAACCAAGTGATCTGACACATACCTGGAAGTAAGACTAAATTTCCACTCCTTGTGCCTAGATTATGCCTGAATGCAATATTGTATTACGTACTCATCTCTGAGCCTATCGCTGACTGAAAACATCAAGTTAATGAATTAGCCCTGAATTAGTCATCTTCTGGCCCCTCTCCCCCCAAAGGTGATTTTCACTGTTTCAGGCTTTTAGTCTGAGAGAGTCGCTTGAAGACTGCGGTATGCACATACATGTTAATTATTAACTATATCTACAACAGGCTTTTTTCATACAATGTCTGAATGCAGTTTCACATTTGCTGTCAATAAAACAGGCTCTTTCAGTGACTCCTTCCAAAGTCCAGAAACTGCATGAAGAATACTGTTTGCTTTCTTTATCTAACTTTCTGTATGAGGCAAACTGCATTAACTACACCTGTTAGGAAAAAATTTATCTGAATTAGAAATGCTGTGGGAATCCAGAATATTTAGCATCTGTTGAAAAATCATCTGCCCTTTCTCACCCACAACTAACAACAAACCAGAAAACTTGTAAGTAGATTCTGTTTCACAGGCCTGATGCCGGGGATTGCACTGTTTAATTTTAGAGGGGTTTGCAAGGGGGTTAACTGTCTGCCAGATAAGAGAGCAGATAAGGAATTCCTGGCGACTTTAGTGCTTTACAATGCAGAAGAAATACGACTCCAAAGAATCCTGCCAGGGCTGTTTGGTCTTGCCTTTTTCATCTCAGCTGCAGGATTGCAGTGATGTTGGAAAGCTGATACCTGTGGAATGCCAGCCTGAAGTGCAGTTCCCTTTTGGTATGTTATGATTTAGGGAACATATTGGTAGAACTTCTGTAGTGACACGAGATGTTCCAGCCTGGAAACGGAGCTGCTCTGCCTTCTGCTAGACTTGGGTGTTTCAGCTGAAAGTGATGATGTGAACACAGAACTCTCCCGAATGCACCATTTAAGCGGCTGCAGCTCTTCTCTGATTAAGGGCAGGGAGAAGAAGATTGAGAGGCAGTGTGGAACACTGCACCGTGGCATTAAAGGCTGTCTCAGAGGTCTTCCCGTTAGAAAGGTTCAGATGGGCAGTGATCCCAAGTTCCAAACAAAACACTGATGTAAACGGAAAACACACCCAGGCTCTAGGCTGGGTGACGGTGCCCCTCGCCGGCGGCAGCGGCGACGGGCTCCGCCGGGCCTGCCCGCAGGTCGGCTCTGTGCCCCGGGCCCGTCCTAGGGGCGCCTCGGGCAGAGCCGGACACCAAAGCCCAGGGGCACGGCCAGGGTCCCCTCCGGAGAGACGTGACGGGCAGGGAAAAGCCGGGGGGCGGGGCAGGCTGGCCGCGGTGACTCAGCGGCGCGGAGCACCGGGCTGCGACCGGTATTTCCTGTTCCCCCGCCGCGGGTGTCGGTGCGTGCGGGCGTGGGCCGCGGACAGCCGGGCGAAGGTTCCCCGGCCCTGGGTGGCGGCGGCCGCAGGTGGGGCCCCGCCCAAGGAGGGGGTGCGCTTCCCGCCCCGTCCGGCTGCCCCCGCTCCTCCCCTGCCGTGCCTCGCTCTCCCCATCCCTGCCCTCCCGTCCCCACCTGGGTGCGAGGCTGGCACCTGCGGCGGGAGACCGCCCCGGCGTGGCCGCGCCGCCCCCGCCCGCGCCCCGCAGGAAATCGCTCGACTCGGCAGGAGCGGCCACAGCGGCCCCGGCCCCACACCCACACCCGGCCCCGCACTCGGACTCGGCGCCCCCGTCGCTGCCCGCTCCGGAGCGGCGGGGCAGGGCGGAGGGTAGGGTGAGCCGCGGTCCCAGCGCCGGGCCGCCTCTGGGACCTCTGCTCCCGCTGCCGGACGCCCTCCGCGAGCAGGCGAGTATCCCCGCGGGATATCCCCGGTCCTGCCCCATTCTGACCGCCCCGCTCCCCTCCGCCCGGGCAGGTGCGGTGCCCCTCCGCACCCCTTGCCCCCGCCGCTGCTTCCGCTCTCCTCCCCGGCGGCCGCGCTGCAGGCACGGGCTGTGCGGCTTCTCCCTCTCGCTTCTTTGTGTGCTTTGGCTTGTATCTGCCCCTCGCCTGAACTCCTCGGGCGTGCTTTGACGCCTTTTTCTGCGGGAGCTGAGGCGGGGGCTGCCCCCACCACCCCGAGGGGGCTCTCCCCGTCCGACGCCGCTCCCGCCGCGCACCTGGGCGGCGCGAACAGCCGGGCTTGGGCCGAGGATCGGCTTTTCCCTAACGGGATTAAGCGGCTCTCGGTGACTTTTTCCGTGTTAAGTACTTTCCGGGAGAGTGCGATACTACGTGGAAAGTGGGAGAGATGTCACCGGCGAGTCGGGATGTTTGTTTACTCGGGTTTTTCCCTCGGGGGGGAGGGGGGGAAGGGGGAGGCGGATCCCCCGGCCAGCGCACGCCCCCGCTCTCGGGGGCTTGGGCTGCCTTTGTTGCACAGAGAATTCCTGAAATCTTTAAGTTGGCACATCCCGAGTGGATTCCAGTCGTGCCTTGGGCTTTGGCTAACTGGGTCAGGGGAAGTTTCAAGTTAACAGGGAACTGTGAAACAAAGGAACAGGCAGTTCCAGGAGCCAAATGCTTGATTGCCCTGTTAAAGTGCCTTGGCATCGGCCGTGTTTGCAGTGCTGGAGCCCAGGTACATTAGATTTGCATGCTGGACTGCCAAGGTCCATCTACCACTGGCATGCGCTTGCCCTTACTTACTCAGCCCTTACTTTCCCCCTACATGGAACCTGTTTCCTCTGCATATTTTTTCCATCATGAGAAAGTACATGCTGTCTGAACATACTTGTGTAAAAGTCGTATAACAAATCAGAAAACTTTGTTGCCTCCGATGTTGTTGGTAGAACTTAGACAGAATCTCTGAATTATCTGCTCCATAGCTTCGATTTGTAAAGTGGTGTCATATCCCACAGCTAGGATGATAGTCAAAAGCTCTTGGCCCTACAGCTATGCTTCAGCAGAGTCTGCAAAGGTCTGTTTTGTTTTGACCTTTGCATGTAATTATCAAGGTTACATTGTTTGCAACAAAATTACTTACCTTTTCTTTTGTTCAGCAAAGTTTTAGTTTAAAGATTTAGAACTGTGATTCAGCTATAGTTCAGAGAAAATAAAAAAGAAACCATCGTGTGCTATGACTGATAAAACTGCTTCTTTCATTTACGAAGCATTCACGGTCTAAGGGTCTCCTGTAAGCTCTTCCAAACAGTAATCCTTGTCAGGATCCGTGAGGTCCTGACATAGCAAGAATCAGGTACTGGAAGGCACAGGAAGTTTGCTTGTGTGAATTAATACTCATTGATAGATTATTAGGCTGCTTCAAGAGACTTTTAAATGTTTTGCATGTAGTAGGAATATGCGTGCCAATTAGACACAGTCAGTAAGATTTATACGTAGTATAACATTATTATGAGGTTTATGATGGCTCTCATCAGGCTTCTGAGGAAGCTTTCTGCATGTATTTGACTTTTAGGTGAGTTTACTGTTATAATTGCTCCTGGACTCTTTGTTACATGCAAACGTTGCAAATACAACGTTAGGGCAAAACGTTGTATTTAAGTGGTGGTAGCAACTCCTTTTCCCTTTGCAAAGGGATATCACTGTGGACTGGAGAAACTGTCTAATTGTGTTCTGCTATTGCCCTGTATCAGTCAGTAACTGCTGAGGTGCTCAGTGGCACTACACTGGGGTTTTGTGAGACTAAAGTTGAGCATTAGGAATTATGCAGTGGGGTTAGGGTGATCCCAATGCTTTTCATGAACTATAATCTCAACAGAGCTCTTCAGAACGATGCATCAAAGTAATTAAATGTCTGATACTTTTTTGATTGTTTAATCCCCCCTTTCCTGGTTCAGTGTCTTCTAAGGACAACCAGGAAATCTTTCTTAGTGATTAAAACAATGTTTAGGCAGTAGCATGGTCCACAAAATGGGATGTGTCATACCTTTTTAAAGTCTAGATGCTTAAAAGCATCAGAAAGTTCCTGGATCATAGTAATCCTCAACTAGGGAATGGCCTAATATTTCAGGACTAATTCAAAGCTGCATTTAATTTAGAGCAAATATAAGTGATAGTGTTTGTGTGTGTGTTTTAACAGTTACCAACCTGTCTGTCAACAGAACTTCTTTGTAGGGTAGAGGAAGTCTCTTGTTACAAGACTGTTCCCTTTTAATTGTTGAAATAACAGTATATATGTGCTCGAGGACAGTGTAACTTTTGTTATGCTATGGCTGCGTCAGTTTCGTCCTATTGTTGTAATCCTGGAACCGGTCATTCTAATGAATGGGGAAACAAAGCACTGACATGTTTGAACAGCTACAAACTGTTGAGGTTTGAGATTTTTAAGTCAGGTTTATTTTCAAACAGGTATGAAAATACTCATTGCTGGGAAAAAATGAATTCATTAAAGCTGGTGATTGATCCTGGACATCAGTTGCATAAAACCTGTGGATCTTAATCCCAAATTTCTGTGAACTTTGGAAGGCTTTTCAAAAATGACACAATCTATTTGTAAAACAAACATTCGTGGCAATAAGTACATAGGGAATAATTTTGTCTTCTGATATATGGGTCTCGCCACATGCATAATGTTTGCAAATGGTGTGTTACCTACAAAGATTGAAGCATCTGTGTGGGTATGACTAGTTTTGCATGGCCATGCTGGCATACATGCACCAGTGCATGTCATCTTTCAGAGTCAAAGGTTCTGTTTCAGCAGTCCTGTGACCAAGTGCTCTAGGTTTATTGGGTTTTAAACTTAGGTCTAATTTCTATAGCTTTCTCTCCTAAATGCTTTTGTCAAAATAGAGCCTGGGGCTCTTTTCTCAATTATCTGAACTTATTCTCTTCCTGAGAGAGAGCAGCACTGTGTTGGATCCTTATGTCTGCTCCCTTTTTAAAAGTGTGATGGTCCCTAAAGTCTTTGGAGCCTTCTGTTGCTCTTTATGGTCTTTTACCACTGCTAGGATTATCCTGATCCCACTTCAGAAAGTATTTTTTTTTCCCTGAGTATGTAAATTATGATTTAGAACCTGCTGCAGTTATGGGGGTTGTTTTTTTTTTGTTTGTTTGGTTTTGGTTTGGTTTACTGTTGATTTGTTGTTTGTTTGGATTTTTTACCAGACAAAGCCAGAGTTCAGTAATAGAGGGCTGAGGTTATTTTTTGCTTAAATACTACATAATTTAAACAGGTACTTACTGCAGTATAGTAATTAAACAGCTACATGCAGCAGCAAAGTACACTCAGGTAATTTAATAACTTAAACTATTAATGTTTGTGTTGGTTTTGAGTTGTTTTGTTACTGGGGTTTTCTTTTAGAGCTTTTTGAAAGTGTATGTTACTAGGGAATATTGTAATATTCTCTCTCAAATGAGAATGCAGACTGTGTCAACTCCTTTCTGTTCAGTATAAGATGGCCCTTGCCATTGTGAATGTGCTTAGGATGTTTACGATCCAAACTTAGTAATAGCAGAGTGAGCTATGGGAACTCTGGTCTGATATCTGGTACAGCATCTGCCCTGGTGTGTATTCATCAGCTGCAGGCTTTGTTTTTAGGAAACATGAGCTACCCAAGTCTTCATGAATTTAGGTCAGCATTGTCATTGTGCATCTGAGTGTTGGAACCTCAGATAACCATAGTTGCTAATCTAGGAAGAAAATGAAACTCATTAGTGCTCTCTTTTCACATGAATAACGTAAAAATGACAAACAAAAATACTGCAAGATACAGTGGTAGGGCAATAAGAAGTGTGCAAGGCAAAATATAAAGCCCTTTTGTTCTGATTTTTTTCCAGTGCCTGCTCCCTTTTCAAGCTTTTGTCTCTGCCTTTGTTTTATACCAGCAATCCAGAACTGCTTTTGAGAAATTTCTTTTTGTTTCTTAAAGGTGTGCAGTTATCTGGAGTGTGGTTTATATACATGGGAAGTGTCAGATTTAGGATGTCCAGACAGATGTGGATATGTTTTCATTGAACTAGGCATGAGTTCAGATATTTTGGACCACTGTGGCTTTTTCCTAAGACTAGCTCAATGATACCTCTCCTAGAAGCATTGTGTGTGTTGTCATCAGTCTCTCACACAAAACTGTTTTTGAAACATCAGCGTTGTATTGATAAACTTAGCCTTTCCTCGACAATGTGTAGCTTCATCAAAACCAAGTTTCACGTTTTGGCTGAAGCTATTTGTTATTTGATTTGCCTCATTAGATTTTGGTTGGTTTTTTAGACATTAGAGAAAACCTATTAAATGTCTCCTGCAAGTCAGTCCTAAAAACAAGGCTGTCTGTAGTCTGGCTTGCACTCTCTATTGAACATCTGTTTCATCATCTAGCTCTGCTTTATAGCGAGTAGATTTGACTACTGGTGTCTCTAGCCTCCTTAGCATAACTCTGTATAAGCTGATTCTGAGAATCTGCAGGAACATATGGACTGTTCAGGGAATGGGCAATCTCTAAGGAGCAGCTAAAACCAACTGCAATCCATGATGCCGTGTGAAAGAAGTTTTCAGGTCCTTCTCTTTCCATGAAACTACTCCTGGCTCCAACACTCCCAGTCTGATCTTCAGTGCTCCTTTACTTCAAGATTTTTCCAATATGCACACTGGTCGTATTTCAAGCTATTTCTTAGCTATGTGGCCCAAACAAAACGATGTATGTTCTGGAAGTTTAAAAATTATCTGTCATAGTTGTTCTTGTCACCTGAGCAACAGCATGTAGTAAGAGACCCTTGTTTCTTTGCTCTCTTCATAAGAGAATCCTTTCATCTGTAGCTGTTCCACAGATTTTTTTTTTTGAGAGACAAGAAAGGACAGGACTTCGTGACTTTCCCAAGACGTAAAGTAATTTGTGACTGTGTTGGGCAGTGGTTGTCTCTTTTGTGGTTGGGTCTGAAGAGACTGAAGATGTGATCGTGCTTTTGTCATCAGTCTACATGATGTTCTATATCTAATTAAGGGAGTCTGACTGTTTTCATTCTGTTGAGGATTAGAGCAAAAGGAAGCTTTCGCTTTGATCTCATAAATGTTTCTTTAGTGGAGAAAAAAGCTCTGTCATTCTTTCCCCATTCCCAGAAATACATTGTAGTTTCCAAGCCATCACTTATGTGTTCCCAGTTAGGAAAACCATTTTCCTTCAAAAAAAAACCCCCCAAAACAACTTGGTTTCTGTTCTTCCTGGAAAAATACAAAGACAGAAAAGGGGGAGTGGATGATAACTCCCTAACAGGAAACAATGCGTGAATGTATGTTTTAGACCTTTTGTTTGCTCTGCAAAAGCCATCCTTCACTAACAATGCATGTAGTAGCATCTGTGAATTTCTGTTTCCAAATAAAGTTGAAGGAAGTTGATAAACTGTGAGTCAGTCTTACTCCCTCTAGATACCTGAAGATTTCACACACCATTTAACCGAAAGCAGTACTTGGGAGTAACTTGTGCTTATTACGTGTGTTTGGCTTCTCTGTGTACAAGACCAGTCATGGGGCTGCTTTTGTAGTCAGAATTAATTGCCTTTGCCCAAAGAGACAAAAGATGGACCAGAACTTCACTAAAAGCTTTTTAGACTTTGCATAGGACTAACTTTGAAAAGTACTTTGGGGAAATTTTTGTAAGAACTGTTTCTTAGATCTATAAGGGGAAAGTTTATAGTTTAAAAAATGTTAAGGGGACAGGATAGACAGAAAAAAGTACCAAAACTTCATAGGAGGAAGTGTAGTAATACTGAAGTTGCTAACAAACTCAGCTTTGAGGGGAGACTGGATTTTATCAAAACGTTTCTGCTTTTAAGTAAAATAGAATATTGTCATGGAATGACACAGTCAGAGGGTTCTTAAAACTGGAATTATCAAAAACTGCTCACTTCTTGTCTTGCCTTTTCCTTGTCAGTACTGCCCTTACGATAGAGCTGCAAAAGCTATCAGAAATCAGGATGCATGCAGGCTTAATGACGTTTGCTGTGCTTGCAGGGTTCTAGTAGTACTCTGCTTTCCTAAGCTTCTTAATGCTTTGCATACAGATGTTTAAAGTTGTAGTTAAGTGATTTTTTTTTGACCTGGAGAAATAATTCTTTGCTTAGTTTAATTCATGTGGCTTTAACATATTATTTCTCTTAAAGCATCACAAAATTTCAGACTACATACTTCTTATCAGCATGCAATTAGGTGTGTGAAAGTGAATGTTTTAATTCTGATAGTTGTAATGTTACTCCTTGAATCTAAAAGATGCTTGATTTTTATATTGCTCTTCTGAGATCAGCCCCATGGATTACTATTTAGTAGTGACTTGAGAGACTTCAGTGTGTGCATGTATTAATATAACCTCCAAATGTGAGTGAATATTAAACACCAAATATTGGTAATGCAGGATTTTAAGTAACGTAGGATCTGGAAATAGTTATACTAATCTTGGTGCTAAGAGCTGAATGTTTTACAGTAAAAGAATGAAAATTAGCAGCTTTCATCTTAGCTTCTGAATAAGTAGCATGTAATATGAAGTCACCCCAACAGAATTACAGACGTGGCTAATAATACTGGAATAACTAAAATGCACAGTTTACAGAGGGAGTTGCAGCTCAAGGCTTCAGTCTTCCTGTGACATCTGCTCTTTCTACATTTTTATCTGTATTACTGCATAATATTTATATGTGTAGGTATGTATATATATATATATATATATATATATATATATATATATATACATTCATTTCTTACTAAGAAGCATTCCAAAAACATTTCCTTAGTTTTGCAATCAAGCACATCTCTGAATATTGCAATTTGACAGTACTATAGTGTTTCTGATATGTCACTGATACTTCTTTCAACATGTTCATCTGTCTCCACCTTTGTAGTTCATACCTGAGGTCTTTGGCACACACAGTTACTTACCTCATTGCTAGAACAATTTTGACATGGGAAGTGGCTTCTGGCATCATAATGTGATTCTCTAGCTTTCTTAATTCTGTACAAACCACGTAAGGAAGAGTTTCTCCATGCCTTTTCTGAGAATATGAGATAAATCCCTCGTGACGCTTCCAATGTATGGAGCTTTTTTGGTGAGAAAAGTTAAGGCAAAAGCTATTTTTGTCTGACACTGTCTAAAATGGTCTCAAGTTTTCTCTACAGATTTCCTTTATTCCCTGGATGGATTTGACAGGGAAGTTACCTAGTGCTCCATTAGCAGTTGAAAGATTATAGACAGCAGAGATTTAGCAAAGGATTAGTCAATTGGAGAGTGTGCGTTATCCGGCCAGGCTTAGAACCGTGATTGTCTCTTCAATCATTTTCATTAGTGTCTTATTCAAAGATCGAATTACGTAACAATGACGTTTCATGGAATCTGGTACGAGTTTTTCTTTGGTTTCTCTCTCTCCCTTGTGAGCTCTCCAAGCTTGGGAGAGGGGGAAAAGTGTTATGTTTATGCTTCGAACTTGCAGCATGTTTTAAAAAGCAGCAATTCAAATAAGTGAAGAGACATGACTTCAGTTGCAGCATCTGCATTCGGATGATAACTTAGCGTGGTGGAACCCATGAGAAGGGCAGGATGCGATACAAGAAATACATAACCATTTTAGAAGCAGCAATAGGTATTACTCCCCTTAACAAGAGAGAGCTACTTCCTGAGGGTAGACATGCAAATCTGTGGCAACATCCAGGGTAAGTGTTAAAAAGCGATCAATGCGTAACTATGGGAAAACCTCGTCACCTTGAATCACGCATTTTTAAAACTTGTAATCAGAAAGAGGAGAGTTATTCATAAAACAGGTAATCCTTTTTTGTACCTTCAAAGTTCTGTACCTTCAGCAATTGTGGTTAAAAGATTCATTAGAGATTTCTGTGTACTACCTGTCCTTAGCTAGTAGAATAAGTAGGAGAAGGTGTTAATCTAAATCAGGAGTTTGCTAAAGAATAGAAAGTATAAACATGAGTATACTCATCAGAACAAAAATTAAATGGTTATTTTGTATTTATTACTTGCACTTTATTTCATGTGTTTATGTGTGTGTTCCCCCTCCTTCATTTAAAAATATGCGATTTAACTTTTGTCCATCAGAGAACGTGCAGTTTCTAAAATGGGAGAAGAAAAACACTTTTTTCTGTGTGTGCAGCTTCTCTGCTAAGAAGCAGGAGTTCATCGTGCTTAGGAATACTGTTTCCCTAGAAGACGTTTTTTCTGATTTTGTTAAAAATCTGAGGGCTTTCTTGTACCACACAACTGGAGTGCTAGGCTTTGGAAAAATCTTTTTGTTCATAACTGTTTCTGCCAAAAACTTACACTGTGTGGAAAAAGGGATTGTCCTTCTCTCCCACCTGCCCCTGTATGAGTAGCACTTGATGGAAGGGTGTCTTCAAAGTCTTTCTAATCTCTTGTATTTTTATAATACAGTAGAATGCTGTCACCTTGTGTCAGACACTGCAGAGGAGTACAAAATGTGAGAGGCATTTGTTCAAGGCCAATTAGTATATTTCTAAAGATTTGGAATAGTTCTGTGTAAGCAAGACTTTAAAATAACACTTGAGTGTATAACTGTGACTGGCTGTAACTGAATTCAAATTTATCTTGTATTTTTTCCACAAAAATGCTTTCTTTAATGGTGGAGCAGTAGTGAAAACAAACTGCTGTGTACCATATGATTTTTGTAGGGTTTTTTTCAGATCTATCACCAAAATCACAAAAACTACTCTAGAAAATATATTGATGCAAATGGTTTTCTGCTTTTTATCAGCACAAGTATTTTGCAAGTTGGTCCCAAATTTCAGGGGTGGCGTTAATGAATGTTTCTAGGGCTTTTTGTTAAAAACCACCCATTTAAAGGGATTCTCAATAGAGTGTGTTTGGACACAGGACAGTGGAGTGTCCTAGACTCTAACTTCCTTTGATTGTTCCATGTCAATATCTTTGAATTATGCAGCCACTTTTTACATGTTGATAAAATATTACGATTGCTCATGATATTTTGAGAAACTGCTTTGAAAAATAGTGATATTATCATGAAAAATTCCTCTTACTTTTCAAGGAGGTTCTTTTGTCCAGAGTCACAGCTTGAACCAAGCCCTGTAAAAATGAAGCTTGTTCAATGTAATGTCCATTATTTTTTCTTTTGTAATTGTGACTGCTTGGCTTTGATCTATTACTGAGTGTTAGTCAGTATCAAAGTACAAAAAACACTTCCCTGTTACAATTTATTTTTATTTCCAGGATTCTTAATCAGACATATCCCTACTTTCAGGGAGAGGTTTAGTTAATGCAATTGTTGTACACACTTGGAATTTCAGGCTGGTTGAGATGTATTTGGATTATGTTTGGATTTGCCATTCCAACAGTTTCAGAAAAGCAGAAAAGCTGTTGTTATTGGACTGTAATAGGGATCCCTTTTATGTTTTCATTAAAACTTTCAGGGAACTAAAGTTTGGTAACCAGCAATTGTGGCAAAGTAAACCAGGTTGATGAAAAAAGCGTTTTTCTTTTTGTAGTTCCAGGCTGCTTATTTTATACAACTGGAATAAGCAGATTAATAACTCTTTTTGCTATTATCAGCTTATCACTCAGCTTCTAGACATACCCTATCACATTCATATAAAGAAAGATGCTTTAAAAGAGTGTGTGTGTGTGTTTATAAGGAAAAATATGTAACATAATGATACACTTTCCAAAATCTAATACTCAATATAGGGTAGAGAATGCTCATCTCTCAACTCCTCACTGCACAAATTCAGGTGCACAATTAAACACTCTCTCTATTTTTCTTAATCATATTCTAAAATAAAAAATAGCATTACAATTTGATGCTAGCTCCAGAGCCATTGCTTGAAAGTTGTAAAAATTCTGCTTAAAAACTCAGACTAAGGCGGAAAATAAAGCAGGAAAGGCAAATACGTTATTTTGCCAAGGTATTAATTTATATTTTATATTCAAAGATGTTACAAAAGTAAGTTTGATTTTTATAACTTTTGGCATCTTCACATAGACAGGAAATTACAGCAGCATCGATAGTTGATTTAGCTTGCTTGTGTGACTTTTGTGCAGGCTTCAGAATAATATTTTGTGCAGAGCCTGATAAATAAAGCCTGATAAATAAAGCTGGTGTTCGTTCATAATGCACAGCATAGCCCATGCTGTTCTTTGGTCATCACATAAACTCATATTAAGCGTCTTTTTGTTCTGTGACTTCTGAAATCATGCCTTCATTTAAAACACTAGTTTACTTTTGGAAAGATGCTTTTATGCTGAAAGAGTAAGGAGAGAGGGGAAAATTACCTTCTACTTTGACAGTGTGATGTCTGGCAGGTGCTTTCATTGTTGCAGTTTTAAAAAAGTTAATCAGAGACCAAATGTATCTTTTAAGAAATCTTAGAAGTTTTAAGTTTGCTTTTTTGAACCTGTGACCTCTTTACATTTGTGCTCAGGAAAAGATGGATGCCACACACAAGACGCATCAACACTTGGTGTAGACTTGGAGACAGTTAGGGAAGTTTCACAGAATTCTTTCAGTGTCTCTTTCTTATGGCTCTCCTGCTATCTAAAAATGGCTAGTGGAGTATTAACCAGAATGAAAAAAATATCTGTGCATTAAAGGGGGGGGAAAAATCCAGACAACCAAACAAACCCAAACATATTAAAACTGTGGCTAATATACTTTCCTAGGGAAGTCTGGTTGTATCCTTCTTTGAAGATGTAACATTTTGGAAAAATGTTGAGAGAGAGGAATGAAAATTGTCAACTTCTAGGTTGGTTTTCTTAAAAAAAAAAAAAAAAAAAAAAAAAGGCCACCAACAAACCCTAACCACTGGCTTCTGTTTCTATTTCTGTCAAAAGTCCCTCCTTTATGTTAGTTAAACCATTCATTTTGTGTTTTCCTACACAGGATAATCCAGGACTAGGACAAGGGGTCAAGGAGAGGAAGAGTGGATCCCTGTGACAGGGATGCTGAATGGAAGCTAACATACTACTTGTGCCCAAGAGGGGTAGCTAAAACCTGTCGATCAAGGGAAGAAGGATAGAAAATGACATAGGGAATTGTTTCTTTCCTATCGTTTGGCAACTGAAGTTGTTACCAACTAGTGTCACTGGAGTGCATGTAGGCAATTGTTACTGAGGTTTTGCTCCAGGTAGAATGCTGTTACCACCTTCACTTTGTACAGTCTTGTGCAAGCTAAACCATCAGACTAAACCTAAAGTAAAACAAAAAGCTAGATGGCTTATGGAGAGGACCTGTGCAACAAAGTGACTGTAAGCAGCTTCCTGTCCATACCCTATTAGGCTGGGTTGCTTTGCGTGCAGGCTCGCATGGATGCCTGCTGAGGGACAGTCTGAACTGAGGTTTGCAGTCTTGCTGCAAGTGTAACTATTGCTGAGTATCTCTGTTTTCAAAGTACTGTTTCCACTTGATTGCCAGGGAAGCTAAAGCATTCCAAACTAATCAGGGAAGTATATTTTATATCCTCTTTGTCTCTAGGGCTTCAGTATTCCAGGCTTCATAGTCTCGCTTATGTGGTTGTGACTTAAATGAAATTTTGTTTTTCAGGGAGCAAACTGCTGCGCTGCCGTCTCCTTGTGCCTGGGACTGGGAGCACAGCTGTGCATCAAACCCAAAGCATCACACAGCAAGTAGACAGAAACACTCAAAACCCATCATTCCTCCCAAGGTACTGGTCTAGTTGCATCAGTTAGAGCGGGCATTTAGTTTAAAATTATGTATTCTTGTCATATGCTAGCTAAAATATATATTCTTACAAGGTTATAAGAAATTGTACTTATTAGAGTAATACAATGAAATCAGAACTAGGTATTTTGGATTCCTAAAGCAATTTAAAATTACTACATGCACATTCTCTTGATGATGTAAAACAGGCCTTCAGAAGAAGAGAGGCTTCTGCAATGAACTCTATTCTGCTAAAGTTATGCAAATAATAATGTACAGGCCTGTACTAGTTCGTCTCTCAGCTAAACATTGGAAAAGAATGGATTTAATCTATGAAGATGTCCTCAGCAAATATAAATATTTAGCATGGACTTGGGGATAAATAAATTACTTTAAACGTGGAGGGTAATATTAATGGGGATTGCTCAGTGACTCAGTCCTGGGAAACAGAATAGCCATACATAGGGAGAGTTGTTTTGCTACATATTTTCTTATAGTACATCATTAAGGTAAATATAATCCTTTTGGCATATTAACCTTGCTTTTGAAATCTTTTCTTAAGTGCTTCTAAAAGGAGTTTTCTAAAATGTGTCCTTAGCTTTATGTGTCAATCGAACATGCTTGGCTTGTTTTTGAAAGTCATTAACAGATTACAATTTTGAGAGGAATAAGTTGTTGTGCTGATGTGTTCCAAAACTGTAATTGACTTATCTTTCAGTCTTGAGATGAATAGCTATTGCTGCTTTAGTAGGAAATGTGGATATTAGTTGTCCTATCTTTCTAATTTGTGACATATTTAACCAAAGCTATTCATCTGTTCAGTGCTCTGGGAGTGTGGAAAATATTATATCAGCAAAGCATAGCTAGGCAGGAATGTCTCAACTGAGGTCTCCAGCAGACTCTAACATGTTCCTTAAAATAAAAACTTTTGAGGATATGCTATGCAAAACCTTACACCAGGGAACATGGATAGTTTCAAGTCCAACTCTTAGCAAAAGAAACTCCAGAACTGTCTATCCACAAGTTCAAGATGCCTTAAAAGATGCATCCTTGCATCCAGCCATCTTGCCTGTGAATTCCTAGGAGTTGTAAAACTGGCAAGTGAATGACTGGGATGGCTGTGTCTATCTGCCTTCTCCGTGATGATTGCTCTCACTGTTGCCCCTTGGGCTCTTGCCAGCTCACTTCAATCATTCCTGGAAAACAGCACCCAAAAGTGGACATGGTACCCTAGCAGGGACCTTGCTGTTACTGAATAGAGAAGCAGAACTGCTTTGTTTCTTAATAAGCTCGTCAACAGGACTCTTGCCAATAAAAATAGGATGGGGAGAGGCAGATCTTTGAAGCATAGTTTTAGTGCTCTAGAGATCTCACTTGGCTGAAGAACTGCTGTCTGGAACTTTGTTTTTAAAATTAACCCCTGTATCAGAAAAAACATATTTTTGCTTATGTTACATCTCGTGCATTTCGTATATTCTTTTGCTTCTTTTTAATAAGCATAATGATCTCCATGAGAATGGGATCTTTGTTTTTTTTATTGCTTTGTCTTAATTAATTTAAGTCATAACAGTTGATTACTGTTGTAAAGTTTTTGATGTTGAAGGGTTTGACTTCTAGTAGGGAAGGCAGATAAATTGCTTTAAGCGGAGGATTGTTTCACAGTCTTGTCAGGAGCAGTCAAGAAACATGGAGAAGAGAACAAGGAAATGAAATGTAAGCAAAATCAGTGTTCAAACAATGTGCCTGCTGTTTAAAATGAACAATCTGGGGCTAGGGAAGAGATTTCCTTTCAAGTGTTGATACACGCTTTTTTATGATGTTTGAGGAGAAAAACAGTACACATTTGTGTGGTTTGGATCTGTTTAAACTACATTGTTATTTCATTCTTTAGAATAACAGTACTAGCTTTTGTAGCTTCTTAAATTGATAGAGGTCGAAGCACTTATGCCAGAGAAAGTTGCTTTAATTTGCACAGTCTGTAGAAGGGGGTGGTGGGTGTTCAGGTAACGGCATATTAAGTCCCTGTTGTACTCTTTAGCAGTAGGTCAAACTACTTCATTTGCTTGCCATACCAGTGTAATTTTCAGCTACACTGCAGTGTAGTTTAAAACATTGCACAGATGAAAATATTTTTAGAGCAAGTAGACTGTATTTCTTATTCTCCCAACTGTGATTTTTATTGTTATCAAACACTTCTGCATATCCTTATGCTGCTTTATCCATACTGTGAAATCTGCTATACATTTATATTTTCCAATTGGCATATTCTTTGCAAATAAAGTAGCAACAAGCAAAACAAGCAGTCTTCTGGGTTTTAGCAGAATAAATTTGTAATGTGTGAGATCCGGTAGAACTGTGTCTAATATTTCAAAACTATTGAGGAAAAATATACTATATTATTCTATGTCGTACTGTTCGTATCTTTAGTGTTGTTCCTAGTTATTCAGCATTTAACAGTGTTTCAAATTTTTTATGAACTTGAAATTGAGTTTATGTTTGACTTAGAACAGTGCTGCTTCTTGCTCTAAATCATTATCTGCGTTTTAAATTCTGTTGATCCAGAGTGCCTAGGTAAATCTGTATGTCTGGGTTTAAAAAATAAAAAATATATGTTATCTAGAGAACATCAAAATAGGTGGTCCAGTGAGTGACAAAAGATTTTATACTGTTGATAACCCCATCAAAGATCTATATGAAGTGTGAGATGCTGTTTATGTTGGACTCTGTGTTTCTTCCAGGGACATCTGTCTTTTCTAAAATAACAGCCTTAGAATTGCTGCTTTGAGACCTGGAAAGTGTGTATAGCTGTTCATCCTTACACCAGATCAGAGGTGGCCAACTGACCAGATCCTGCAGCTGTGTGCCAAAATCTTTATGTTTCATAATCACAAGCTGAACTTAGGAAGTGGAGACAAGGGGCAGGATAATGACTGCATCATGCTGCATTACGCTGGCACTTGAGTCATGCAGTAACCCCACAATGATAGGCTGATACAGGTGGAAGGGGACCTCGGGTGGTTTCTAGTGCAACCTTTTGCCCAAAACAGGGTCCTCTGTGAGATCAGAACAAGTTGCTTTATCCAGCTGGGGTTTGAAAACCTCCAAGAACACAACACTGTACAACTTCTCTGCGGTGGGTCCATGGTTTGTCTGTCCTCATGGGGAAAATTTTTTCTCCTTACATACATCTGAACCTCTCTTGTTTGAACTGTTGCTCACTGTCTCCTATCTGCTTCGCACCACTGAAGCGAACCTGGCTTCAGTCTCCTCCTGTCAGCACCAATGGGCTGCTATTGAATGTCCTGAAGCCATCCTTTCTCCAGCCTAAACAAACCCAGCTGCCACACTTCCTCTTGCAGGGTCAGTGCTTCAGCCCCCACCATCTTGGTGACCCTCTACTGGACTCACTTCTACACATGGTAGCAAGTGCTGAGATAGTATTCATGATGTCTCCTCTCCAGTCCCCCTAAGACATAGATTAAGATTACTGTGCCATACATGTGACAACGCCAGTGTAGAGCGATGTGTTTGAACCATATGTAGCTCCTGAGCAGTTCGAGAGTCAGAGGTCAGCTACCTACACATCCTGTAATCCTGAAGGTTGAATCTGTTAGGGCCCAGCTTACTATATAAAGAAGCGGACGTAATTGGATTTATGAATCATTTAAGTAGGACTGGGCTGACTGATTTGTGTGATTTTGCAGGCTGATGACAAATGGCAGTCTAAAGAGATTGCCTGGAAGGGAAGGGGGAAAGGCTGTTTGGCAACATGGTATTTTTAGAAACTTCTACAGTGCCTATCATCACAAGATCACGAACACTTGCTTAAAAACAAAAGCAAAACTGACATCTATGTTCAGACAGTTCAACAACTGGACTAGCATCCTATATTCCCAGTATCTCCTGCTGAAATCTGTTCCCATCTGTTAAGGGGGTTGCCTATGTTTGTTGTGCTGTCCAGCAGCACTAAAGTATTGAACTTTAACATTTAAAGAAAGAGAAAAATAATTGCTTGTCAGAGGGGCAGGTTAAAAGGCTTGATGGTGGAAAGGAGGTGGAGAGAACTGGAATAACAACATGGTAAGAAATCTTGGTTGCTGCAGGCAAGTTGCTGAATAGCCTTACTTGGTTGGCAGGAGTAACTGTGAGAGGCAACTGCTTGTTTTAAATTTGCATTCTGTAGTGTAGTGTTAAATGGGTGTTCCCTCTGTGG
Organism: Empidonax traillii; assembly: GCF_003031625.1. NCBI lineage: Eukaryota > Metazoa > Chordata > Aves > Passeriformes > Tyrannidae > Empidonax > Empidonax traillii. The sequence goes on along the minus strand of NW_020955290.1, from coordinate 807,901 downwards.
ATGCTGGAAGCAGCACAACTGCTTCATTCACAGTAGCATTAGATAATTTATGGAATATGTCCTAGGTTTTCCATGACTCAGGCTACAGCAAGTGATCTCTCTAAATTCGTGCTACACAGACCATGGATTCAATCTGACTGTAGGCAAACAATGTCTCCCTTGATTTCTTAAACTGAAAATCTCAATGGAAAATGCGTTCACTGCAAGTTATTTACATGTTTTTCCCAAAGTTAATACCAATTAATCTTTCCATTAATTTTAAAATTTCTGCGTGCCTACATAACATTTCATGAAATCCCCTGCACATGATACAGCTTTGTACAGTTATTGCACGTGCAGAATAGCTGGTCCTAAACACTGCAGAGGACAGAGCTGCACATTTATAGTCCAGTTAGTGTAATTTTGACATGGTGCTTGTACCCAGCCTTTACTCTTCATCATTCCATTACGTGGGAACAGTATCCCTTTCAGGACTGACTACAACTGGACCTGCACCTTCCACTTCAAAGGGAGACTAATGAGTGAAACGTGCATGCAGCAATGCACTCCAAACATTCAAAGTGCCTGGAGACCTGCATAGATTGATCAGACCATTTGTCTGGAACTCCTGCCCCTCTTCTGACTGCACTGCTGTCCCAGAAGAATTCTGGCTAGGTATTCTTTATCTACATTTACGGGTCTTGTGGTGTTTAAGAAAAGCTGAGGCAGGAGAGGTTGTATCTAATTATACATTTAATAATGTGCTTTTCTGAGCTGCAGTTTAGGGGTTTGGTTTTGTTTTCCTTTGGATTACGTGGGAACAGAATGGGGATGCTGTCCTCCCGTGGAATAGCTGTTAGGTGAATTGGGTGCTTTGAGCACCTGTTCTCCCTTTTCCTGCCACGGGAGATGGGAACTTGAGCTGCAGGAGGAGTTTCTGCAGCACTCATCACTGTTTACACTGATATCTTGTATCCTTCCATGTTTAGTTTAATTGGCATCATAAGGCCTACCTGCATAACCACCCTGGGAGAACATCTTGGTCAAAGAGCAGGCCTGTAAGTTTTTTCTCTGTGGTTGGAGTATAAATAACTTGGAAATTGTTACTTTGTTGTTAGTTACATCAGTCCATAGCATCAGTATGGGCATCTGGGCTCTTAGCCAAGCTCTAGTGTAAGCATTAGCACTAGATGCCACTTACTGCCCACATTTGGAGGCTGGTATTGGAGGATTCATTAATTATGGCAGATTAGCTGTTTGGTTTGGGAAGAGAAATAAGAAAGCAGGAAAGGATATGTGTCCTCTCCTCTTACAAGTGAGAAATTTTATGGATAAACATGGGAAATACTTTGATAAGCCCACATGGATTATTTTCCATCTGTTATTGCAGGAAACTAAATGGAGACAAACTGATAGGTCCTTCCCAGATGGTGATTCATGGTAAGGGATTGAAAACCAGCCTATCTTGCTTGCCTAACTGGGGTCAGTTCCTGCATCTCTGTTAGACTTACCTCAGGCTAGCTAAGTTTGTTTACCTTGGTTGCTGCCCTACATCTTGGGGGAGGGTTATACAGCCTTTATTAGTAATAATACCTCGTGACTTTGATGAAGTCACAGAACATGCCAAAAGGAGGTTTTAGGTCAAGCCATAGCTTTTCTGTGGAACAAGAAATAATCTTCCTTGGCCTTGTATGGGATTGGTAGACTCTTCGATTGCTCTGCCTGGCACTGCCTGCACTCCTCAAGAGGTAGTGTTTAGTGGGGGAATCAAGTTCTAGCTCTTTGTCTTCTACCAGAGCCTGTGTGGAAGGAAGCAGCTGCAGGAGGCTGGTACAATACTTTATGCTGCTACAAACTCGGTATACGCATTAAGAGACTGCAGTCACAGCGACCTAGTGGCTTCCCCTTTCTCTGTCCCATGTCTGACAAACTCTCTTTTTGAAAAAGTATATTGCCATCCAGTTTAAAACAAAAACTTTTCTTGCATCTAAAACTACCTAGTTGTCAGCAGCAAAATCATGCTGTTTTCACTGTGTGATGTCTTTTCAACAAGTACTGGAGAATGGATTTCTCTGCTGATGTTGTGATGGAATATCCCATGATGATGTTGCCAGCCAGTCCTAGCTCTTTGGAAAGTTGCCTCCAGTTTGCACAGGTGTACAGAAGTGTGCATTGGTGTGGAAGTGACAGCTGTTTGGCCTTGCCATGCTGCATCTCATGGAGAAATTCTTGAATTCTTGGTGCCAAATGCTATCATAGGATCCTTTGTGTGTGAGGAGCCTGGCCCCCTATGCTTCATTTTTCCAAGTGATCATACACCAGACTGCTAGTGTTGCAGCAAAAGTTGTATGGTATCAACTCACTTGTAAAACTGAAAGGAAGGACCAGATGAAGGAAAAAAGTTCACAATTTGGCATTTATCTGCCTTTTTCTCTCTTCAAATTTGAGGGTAGGCTAAACAAAGTAACAGGCTGTTTGCATTTTTTTATTGTAGCTGTTGTTTTAAGAAAACTCTTTCCTTACAGTTTGTCTCCATTCTAGTTTCTTCCTTCCAAGACTTAATTCAAGTATTGCCTCATCCACCCAAAATAGCAAAAATCCAGGAAGATGGCAGCACTGGGAAAGAAGTCTTTATTTCTGAATATAAGTGTGGTTCAATTTTTGCCCGTCTCCTCCTCCTTAGTGCTTTTAGTGACCACTCATTTCTACAAGCTCTTAAGAATAGCTACCTCAAGAACATGCTTTTTTTAGCATACGTAATTACAGCCCCAAATCCAAGCAATTTGACCTCTGAATTAATAGCAGGGGTTTTGACTGTCAAGACTTAAGTGGAGGGGCTAAGTGGTGGTAAGGAAACCTGACCAAAGGCTGCAGACTTGAGGAATCCATCAGCTGTCAGGGGGCTTTCACATCCTCGTCCTCCTAAAAACACACAGACAGAAAAGGTGGATGTTGCTGGTGCAGGTCTGTTTGACAGAGCAGTGCTGTGGATACTGCCCAAAAGCCTCATGTCAGAAAGGCTGACCGGGCTTGGGCCACGCGCCCCATCTCTCCCGTTTGTCCTGTGACGGGCGTCAGTTCCTGGCTGCTGCCAAGGGCAGGAACACAAGAAATATTTTTGTAAATGGAGAATAACAATTCCTTTCTTCCCAGAGAGAATGAAAATGTTTCTTCGCCTCCCCGGGGCGTTTGCAGGCATGATTGGCTGGCGGCGGGGGCGGCCGGGCCCCGGCAGGACAAAGTCTCTCTGTGGCGGGCTTCTCAGAGCCAGCTTTGTCCTGCCAGGCTCCTGCGGCCCCGCAGGGCTCCGCCGCAGCCCCTCGCCAGCGGCCCGACCGGTTCCCTCGCGGGGCGGAGGCGGGAAAAGCATTCCCGAGGGTACCGGGGCCGCGGGGCCGGCGATGTTACTATGGGAGCGACGCAGGGCTCCGCCGGGAGCGGTCCGCGGGAGCCCGCGGCGGGGGCGGAGCAGGTCGGTACCATCCCCGTCACCCTCTGCGTCCTCCGCCGGCCGGGCTGGCCCTCCGGCACGTCCTGTCCCGGCCATGTCCCCCGGGAGGGCAGCGGGACGGCACCTGCGGCACGGCACGAGGGGCTCGATTAACATCGACGTGCCAGGGTGTTTCCAGCCCGCGTAACTCACCTGCGGCCGCGGCGACACCGCCGAGCCTCGCCGGGACCGCCCACACTCCGGGTGTGAGCCGGGGGAGCACCCGCTTAGGGTGGGCTGCGCGTTTGCTCCGCGCTTCCCACCGCCTCGGGCTGGCGGAGACAATGCTGGAGCCGAGCGCGGGGAAATCCCACGGTTTTTCAGTGAAATGGGAGCGGGGAGGCAGCCCGGCCTCCGCAGAGCTGGCCGGTTCCCGCGGCGCTGGAAGGCGACACGTAGCTTTGCATTTTAAATACTGGCAAGTCAGTATTTTAACCGAAAATAGTCCTGTTTCTGTGGAGGAACAAACTCCCGAGTGTGATAAAGTCCTCTTCTCCCTCGCCCTGGCCCCAGCTTTTTCTTTTCTTTTTATACTGTCAGTTGCTGAACTTCAGTAATCAATACTCCTAGGCTACGAAGCGCCTAGGAGCAGCACAGCATCTGTCAGGAGTGGAGGGACCGTGTGGTGTGCGTGGCAGCATGCAGGAAACTGAATTTATCTGTAGTCATTTCCCCCACCCCCGCTAAAATGTGGATGGAAGCCATAAACACAACTTATTTATGCCTCGTACTTTGTTCTGTGGCTTGTAGAATAATTAGTACTCCAAGCATCCTTTTTGTGTATGAAATCTATGTTTGTAATAGCCAGTGCCCCATACTGCATGTATTAGTGGTATTGGCCATCAGCGAACTACCAGTTGGTTCTTTTATGCGATTATTTCCAGTGTATGTGTGTTTGCGGTGTTTGGTTTGGGTTTTTTTTTTTCGGTTGGTTGGTTGGTTGTGTTTTGGTTTTTTTTTTTTGGTTGGATGGTTTGGTTTTTGTTTGTTATTGGGTTTGTTTGTGTGTTTGTTTGGGGTTCTTTTAACCACAAAGGTTGTGCAATTGATCTGGGTTATTGTCTCACTCCCTCACCTGTACTATCCCAATGTATTTGACACTTCTGTTGCTGCAGCCATCACTTACTGATGGCTCTGGTGAGAGAAATAGAAATACCCATAATAATGTGTTGGTGACTTGCCTTGCAGGGATTTCTTTGGAATGAGGTTTACATATTGACTTGAGATGGATGGAAAGTCTGACTTGTGCACCTTTGAGCTATGGTAGTTACAGAACCTATGTCTAGAGACATGTACTTGACATGGCTGCTGCTTAAATACTTCATTTAAACAAAATAAGGGTCAGTATGGAATGGTTCCTGAAGTAAGCTGCCTTGCAGTGTATTTCAACAAATGTTGTATTGCTAGACCATGCTGTCTGTCTCCTTCCATTAGTCTCAAATAGCAAGATTTTTTTCGACTTGCTTTTATCAATATTGATGGAATCCTTTTGAAGTTAGTTACAGCGTTCTGTTGGCTTGATAAAAAGTGTTGGTTGTTGGGCCTCAACTGAGTGTATGAGGGTTCTTCAAACTGTTTTAGGGACTGCCTTTCATGTAAAGAAATAAGAATTAAATGGTTTGGATAAAGCTTCTTTTTGTTTGACAGCTGTGAGTCCATGCACTATGGAAGTAGGTTGTGCTGGCTGTGAATTCAGTGCCAGCTTCTCTGTCAGCAAAAAGAGAGCTTTGGTTGATCTTTCCTTCTGCTTGTTGTGAGAGACTGTGAGAAAGCTCATGTTTCTTAATGTGGACTGAACTTAAGTATGGAGACGTTGGTGTCGCTACTGCGGTGGTTATATTCCTTATAACAGAGTTACTAATAAGGCCACAATTCCATTTCTTTTAAAAAGACAACTGCGCATTAATTTGTAAAAAGAGAAAAATAATCTGGAGAGATACTACAGCTATGATTTCTAGTTTTCTCTTTATTTTTCCTAATGAAGCTGTGCAAAAAATATAGAATTCATAACTGTACCAGGAATTCTGTTTTTCACAGCTTGTGATTATTAGGACTATAAGACAAATGAGGATTCAATGGACACTGGAAACATTTTTGGAGTCTTTTTTTTAATAACAGAAAGTGGTAAGTTGCAGTATTTTCTTAGGAAGCTGACCTCATTGATGCTGCAGGAATCTTTTTTGAATGACCTAAACTCTACGTGGTTTATGAGGCAAATAATATGGTATAATTCATTACTATGTTAATACTGCAAATGAACTTAAAATCACTTTGTTTTTAAAGCCATATTTGGAATATACTTCTACTGTGGAAATGAAGGACTTACCAAGAATTTTGTGTGATCTATGCTGATAGGATAGATGTGTATTGCAAATACCAACCTTAAGGCAAAATTATGTTCCTGAATGCATCTTAACTGAAGTGTACAGTGTAAACCAGTATGTACATGCAATTATTCTCAATGCTGTGTAGGAATAAAGCATCATCTAACTTACTAAATAGCAGGAAAGATGCCTTCATGAACCCTTCAGGCATCTCTATCCCGCAGCCTCGTAAACAGTAAAGAAAAGAAAATGCTCCTTCAAGGCCTGCAATACTAGCAAGTTAACTAAGCAGGCAGATGATCAGCAGCATCTTTCCAGGTGTCTGACTTGTGTTGTGCCCCATTATATAATCAGAGCAATATCTTTTTACATATTCAGCTGCTGTAGTCTCTAGATCTGATTAATAATACTGCATGAGTGTTTCATAACTGAATTTCTCATGGTTCTTGTTAAAAAAGCCCCACAATATAAAAAAAAAAATCTTGAACCCCCCCCCCCCCACACTCTGATCTACGGCATCCTAATACAGCTACAAGAAATGATACACCTATCTATTACTAATTTAGTTATTACTTAATAATATGTATGTACTTAGACTATGTATCTTTCTCTTGCATATGCATACCTATTCTGTGATGAGAAAGCATTTCTCTTATGAATGCTCACCCCTTATGATTCCTAGTATGAACATTTTGGAGAGAATGCAGGATGTCCAACTAGACTGTCATTCTGGGCTCCACAAACAAATCTGTGAGAGGCAAATTGTTGGCCTTTGAACTGAGCAGCTTGCTGCCAGGCTCAGTACTTGGCACTGATTGCTATTCTTCCTATGTTCCAGCACTTGCAAAAATCTACTGAATAATGTGCGTTTCTTCTAAGTAGCCATGGCTGAGGATTCTTCTGTCCAGCCAGTGTTTCAGAAGCTTTTTGAAGAGCTGCAGAACAGCATGAAAAACAACTTATATTTTTATTTCATTATTTTCCTAAGTAATTTTTATTCCAGAAATAAAAATTGGTCAGTTGCTTTGGTTATCCTGTTCATGGAGTTGATACATTATTAAGGCAATTGAAGTGACAGTAGCATAGCTAATTGGTAGCATGTGTGTGCATGCTCTTCAGATGATGCCTTCAGAACTCCTGTTTCTGTGTAGATCTGTACTTGTATAGTTTTGTCTATGTCTAAGTAATGATTGCAGTTTGGCTGTAAATTTTTATTTTCTAGCACTTCAAGTTTCCTTAAAGTCTTGCAGTTTAGCATCAAAGTGGGGATGTTGTTTATGACTCGGTACTTTTGCCGGAGCTCCCTTTCAGTTTCTGTCAGCTGACAAATACTTGTATGTGCTTTACCTCAGTATGATTGTGTACAGTAGGTCAGGTTACAAAAAACCCTGGTGTCAAACTTTTAAAGACATAGTGTTGATTGCAGACAGACGTCTACTTCTAACAACTGCTATAAACTCAGCTCCCCTTTGGCAATTGTTCTTCCCTAGCTATTTGTGTCAGTGTGCCTCATGACACATTTGTCAAGCTATTGGTAGAAGGTGAGAAGCCCTGTACCAGAGTACTGTTGATATATATGTCTTGACTGTCCCTTCAGTGTATGTGAAATACTTGTGTGGATGTCTTGAGTATGTTTTGTCATTTTCTCTGTGCCTTTTTGTTTGGCAGGTTATTATGATGCCTTTTTAATTGTAATGTTGCTAAGGTGTTAAACTATAAATTTTACTCATTAAATTTTGTCCATTAACCTCTCTGCCTGTTTTTATAATTTGGCCTAATTTTGAGTTCCTTTTTCAAGCTTTCTATTCCTGCTTTACCTTGTAGAAGCCAGCAGATAAGTTCCCGATGTCTTCTGCAGCAATAAGGATGGACTGAAACGCTTGGATCACAAATTATTTGAAAAAGGGATTAAATTTTTCTTACCTTTTTTAAAGCTTGTTTGCCAATTGGAAGGTACATTACTTCATTTTCTTTCATATGGGAAACAAGCAAAAAACTTCATTATGATTGCTCCTGCTTTGTGTGTCAGAAGGTTCTTGAAGTGTATAATGCTCTTTCATGTGGCTCAGACCACAAAAGAAAACTGTCTGTTCCAGATCTCAACTGAGAATTAACTTTTAGTTGCTACCGAAGTGAGCTTTTGCTCTGGATGGTAATTTAATGGAAGAATTTCTAAACCTTAATGATTCTAAGCTGTTTAGTTTCATTTCAGCATATGCAAAAGGATTGTCTTGTTTTTCTTTTAGTTCTTTTCAAAGGCTCATGTGGTTTTTGAAAGTTGCCAAAGGATGAATAAAACTTGTTCTATTGCTGAGCTTGTTCTAGTTAGCTTATTCTTTGCGCATTCAGCTTGCAGTTCAGTGGAAATCACACTATTTCATAGGCATGTGTCAGTTTAGTTTCATTTAATGATTGGAGTGAAGCCTGAAGTTCCTTATGTTGATGGTACATGCATGTGAAGTGTTGACTTGGTAGAAATATTGCATCAAGGGCTCTACTTTCAAATTGTTCTCCTGGCATCCTTTCAAGTGAAGAAAGAATGGCTGCAGATAAACTCAGATTAGTGCTTTAGGAATGAACCAACCATGTGAAAGTTACTGTCTTGATACTAAAGAAAAAGGGAGCTGACTTTACCCCTCTGCGCCTTGTGTTGATTTATTGGTTATTGGATGACTGTTGGTAGAGGAATAATTTCTACATAAGTTGGGGGGGGAGGTTGAAATGTTTATGATAACAATGTGTTCAGATGTTAGCAAAGTCATGCATACCATGTGCATAACTGCATGGTATACTTTGAGTTCACATCCAGCATTGCAAAAGGATTGAAAAGAAGGAATGGAAAATACTTGAATTTTACCATTCTCATCTGACTTTCTGTTGTTTTCTTACCTCAAAGTGTCTTGTCTTATCCTCAGGTATGTGGTGAATTTTAGTGTAATACTACTTTATGTTGGATGACAGATTGCTGGTGACACTGTCCCAGAAAAATTCAGAGCTGTGGGGAGCCTATATGCTTTTTTTTGTTTGAAAAAAACCCCAAAAGGCCTTTGAAGGCTTGAGGAGGAAACTGCTGTGAGCAAGGTGATTCTGAATGTGTTTTACTGAAGCAGGTGCAGTCTCTGGGTTAGTCACTGTCTTGTGGTGTCTGAGATGTTGGGAGCGGCTGGATGATAGTTTGTTTGTTGCCTCTTCTTATAAATGTACTGTGAGGACTATCAGTATAAGACTTAGAGACCTAAACCCTTCAAATGCAATCCACAGATTTGCATTTGTATCTGTGCATGACGCTGTATGGATGACAGAAAAATTACTAAACTCTCTTCTGCAACAGATTTTGTTTTCATTTTAAATACAGGGTGCAAGGCATGTTAAACTTTAGGAGTGAACTTCAGCAATGCTCTGTGGCATGACTGAGTAGGCTGTTGAGACATCTTGAGAGGGAGAGTTGATTGGCTTAAGACCTTGAAGGCAGGACTGTGGTGGGAGAAGGAAAGGAATGCAGAGAGGTATGACTAGTGTGACTAGAAAACAGTGAAGAGGTGGCTAATAAATCGAACTGTTTGTTGTGGAACGTATCAGAATGATGCTGAATACATAGCTTAAAACAGCTTAATTTTGTAGAGTTTTGGTATCTTGAATTGTCACAAATTTTCAATTTTTTTTTTAAATAGAAAGTTGAATTAGGTTATTACTGTTACAGAAATATAAATGCATTTGAAGCTTTTCTTTATCTAACTTGAGTGTCAGTGTGACCTTTTGTTTGACATTTGTGTTCTTTGAGGTTTGTGATACAGCACTGGTATTCTATGAAATGCATTATGTGAATTTTATGGGGTTTTAGTCTTAGGTGTGGTCAAATGTACCACTAAATTTTAAGCATTACACAGAACTATATTCAGATTTCTTTCAGCCAAGAAAAGAAAGCTAACGTGACAGTAAGTAATCTTACTACCACAGAAATGCTCAACTCAAAGTAAAATGCTTCCAAAAATATGGGATATCATTCTTCTATTAATAGAGTTAGAATAAAGGCTACTGGAAACCTTAAGAGGGAAAGACAGTCTGGTTTGGGATGAACCTTGGAAACTAACAATTGGACCATTGTGTGAATAGTCTTGCATTAACTAGATGATTGAATATAAATGCTGACCTGATTGGATTTTATCACAATAATGAATTAGCTTTTCAAAAAAAGGTTGCAGGAAGCTGTAGACAGATAGCCAGCTTGTTTTTGTCGGATTTCAAAGCTATATAATACATGGAATAACAAATGGAATAGAAGAAGTGTATTTTCTCGCCAGCAGTCTCTTGATGCTGGAGTCAGTCACTTGTACTGCTTGGTTTGCTATTTGAATATAGGTGTAGGAAGATGAAGCATTCAAAACCAGTAGCAGTACAAGGTGTATCACTGAAGTTGAATAAAATTATAGTTAGAGGTTTGGACCATGCAATGCATATGGTGCTTTGGGGTTTTTTTTCTTTCAATTTTTATTATTTTAAGATGCCATGAGAGTAAAAGCTGTGCTTTGGCTGCAGAGGAAACTAATTTAAAAAAAAATTAAGTTAACTGTGAAATAAAGTAAGCGCACCCACCATTTCTGAAGTGCCTAATTTCATTAATTTTTTTATTCTAGTTTAATGAAACTGATTATGCACACCTACTGAGTTTAATTTACCTCACCATCAAATCCTGACACTGCAAGTACATTAAAACATAATTTTCCTTTTTAATTATGCCAAGGAAGAACAGTCCTCTTGAACTTATTTTTTTGTGCAATTTGCAGTAGCACTTTGATTCTCACACTTAATTTGTGTGGGGATCTCAAGGAGCAGGAGGTGCAGAACTACTGTGACTGTAAAGAAATGTGTTAGGTTTACAGTTAAAGTGACTGAGGTTGGCTAAGTCAGAGACAGCCTTAAAAGCTAGTGTTGACTAGGTGAACTGAAAGACCAGTGTCTCTTTAGTAGTGTTACCTTCTAGTAGCATGTACAAAAAAAAACCCTTAATGCTGCCATAGTCTGTGTGTCAAGGTGAAAGCCTAGAAAACTGTTCAGAAAACAAAACAACAAATAAACTCTTCACTTTTCAGTGTGTCTATGCATAGGCAACATAGGCAAGTATAACTGGTCTTTCGTCCTTTTACCTAGATTAATTTTGATCTTCAAATGAAATCACTTGGCTTCCAGGTTTTTATCTCCTGAAGCTGTGCTGAGTTTTTGAAAAAAGGCATGGTGGAGAAATCTGTTTTACTGCAAGACTGGGCACATGCTGTGCCCCAGGAGGTGAGATTTGTTCTTTTCTTTAGAACCCCTTCAACACCTGTTGGAGAGTAAATTGACATTTCTCCACTGGACTGGTGGTGTATGTCCCAGAACACTTCTAGGAAAAACAGCTTCTAACTATCCTCTGTGAAGCAATGTCTGAAAAGGAAGAAAACTTTGATGAGCTGTTAGTTGATAGAGTGTTCGCAAGAGAACTGTTTTCTAAAAAAAAAAAATAAAATAATTTAAATGGGGGTGGACAGGGGAATGGGATCCGGTTTGTTGTGGGGTTTTTTGTCTGGTGGTGGTGGTGGTTGTTGTTTGGTTTTGTTTTCTGAAATGGCAGGTTTGTATTTCAGTTAAAGCTGTTCCCTCACAAATTTTGGAGAATTGAGTGCTTCCTGTGGGGGGAGTACTGGAACAATTTTACCAGGGCAATCACAGAACTGTTGTTGGGCAAAAGACAGTGAAGAGAACTTGCTCCTGAAATAGATCTAACCTGAATTTTTTTGAGTTTTAGGTTATTGGTAGGTAAGACCTCAGTATCTTGCAGCTGTGTTTTGAATACAGATGGTTTCTTTTTTTTCCAGTCCTCATCTTGAACAGGCTTTTGTTTTGTTTGTGATGGGATATTGTACTGCTTTGCAATGATTCATGTGTATACATATAAGCCCAGTAGAATTCAGCTGTAACAAGTGTAAACTACTCTGCTTCCTCCACGTTGTTACAGAAAAGTTGAGAAGTTTTGCGTGTGTACTTTTACTTGGTATAACACGTGGAGGTTATACATTAATGCTGAGTTAGTGTTCTGAATTTGTCACACCCTGCTGGGTAAACACTGCTTTTTGCCCTTCTCACCATCACCCCCTTGCCCCCACCCTTCCATCCCCAATCCTGATCATGGTAAATGAGGACCTCCTCCTGACAGCATCACATCAGTTCAGGTGGCTGCTTTTGTATTAACCCTCTCCCACAATAAGTGGAGAGGGAATGGGCAGTTTTTAAAAAGATTGTTGTTCAATAAGCATCATTGTTTTAAAAAGCCACCACAAAATCCTGAGTAATTTTTGTGTACTCAGTTGAAATGATTAACTGTTGCTCTTGATTTCTCATGAGATCACAAGTGAAATACAAGTGAATGAATTTTAGGAAATACCTCTGTGTGTGTGTTGCTTGACTTTTCTGGTGTATTGAGACATTAATCTTCTCTGTCAGCACAGTCACGACCTTAAAGGACCTCATAGTACTTTCTGAAAGTGTACACTGCTTAAGTTTGGATTAAAAGTAGTTTGAAAGAAAGTTCCATTCTGAAAATGTAAATGCAACTCTGCTTTTTACTGTTAAGTTCTAAATTGTAGCATTGCTAATTTTCTGGTACCTGTTTTCATGATATCTTGATGTCTCTGCTGAGTAATATGCATGATTTATTTTGGAGTACCAGATTTTCTCCAAAACATAAAACTGCTTGGGGAATATGTTTATTTCCTTTGTATAAACAGTGCCGTTAATTCACCACATCATGTAATGTGGTGAAAAGGCACTTAAAGAAACTGGAATCACTAAAAATACACCCACAGTCTGTTTGATGATAGGATATGTGCTTGAGATGAAAGAAACAAAACCAAAAGAACCTAACACCTTGTTTTAACATCAGAGTTTCTGTCATCTTTAGTATGAAAAGGAAGTTTTGAAGTAGGATTTTGTCACAATGAGAATTCTGGGAATTTTTTTTTCTTTTTAACTTCTACAAACTATATTTATAAAAATCACTCAAAGGCCAGCCCTTCTGAGGGATAAATAAACGAACGCGTTGTGTATCACGGAGCCCCGCTCTCCAGCGGAAGGAGTGGCCTGCGGCGGTGTTCCCGCGGCGGGGAAGAATTCCCTGCGTCCCCGTCCCTGGCGGGGCGGGCCTGTGCGGCGGCGCAGCGCCCTCTGGCGGTACTCGAAGCACCGCGGCGCGGCGGGGGCGGGAGCGGCCCAGGGACACCAACGCCGTGGGGTCCTTCTGGAATACTGATTCCTGCTTGCTTTGGTGGCGCCTGCTCAGTACTTTGAGGTGCCCTGCAAATTCAACAGGAGATGGCAGCGCAGGTCCTAGTGCTTGTACACCTTTGTAATACGCAGCACGGGGCAGCGAAGGAGAGGCAAGCCATGCTTTCTGTTCATCAGTGCCACTGGGACAGAAATATTTATTGTGTATATATGTATATAAAAAATACCTTTTTATCATAGAAAATAGAATATCCTAAGTTGGATGGACCCCCAAGGATCATCAAAGTCCAACTCCTGCACAAAACTATCCCAAAGAGACACACTGTGTGCCTGAGAATGTAATCCAAATGCTTTTTGAACTCTGTCAGGCTTGGTGCTTGACCATTTCCCTGGGGAGCCTGCTCCAGTGCCCAACCACCCTCTGGGTGAAATACCTTTTTTCTAATATCCAACCTAAACCTCCCAACACAACTGAGGCAGTTCCCTTGGGTTCTATCACTGGCCTTCTTTATCACAGAGAAGAATCAGTGCCTGCCCCTCTGCTTCCCCTCATGAGGAAGCTATAGAGGGCAATGAGGTCTCCCCTTGGTCCTCCTTCTCTCCAGGTTGAACAGACCAAGTGACTTCAGCTGCATCTTGTACTGCTTCCCCTTCTAGACTCTTCACCATCCTTGTTGCCCTCCTTTAGACAGTCTTTAATATATTGATAACTGCACACAGGACCTGAGATGAGGCTACACCAGTGCAGAGCAGAGTAGAACAGTCAACTAATGTATAATGTGTTTTCTCATAGTCTTCAGTAAACTTGAAACCACTTAGGAACTTCCATTTTGCTGTCTTTTCCATTAAACGTTTTTCGGTTTGTTCCTTTATTTCCCTGCTTCTGGCTGGATGACCAATCCCAAAGAGTGGTGGGGAATTAGGTTAAAGCTGGCTCGTTGCCTGTTACAAGTTATGTTCCCAGTGGTTCAGTACTGGGCCCAGTCCTGTTTAATATGTTACTTGATGATTTGGACAGATGACATTAAGTTGGGCAGGAATGTTGATCTGCTGTGGGGCAGGAAGGCTCTGCAGAGGCATCTGGACAGGCTGGATCCAGGGGCTGAGGCCAGTGGTATGAGGTTCAATAAGACAAAGTTTTGGGTCCTGCCCTTGGGTCACAGCAAGTCCCTGCAGCACTACAGGCTTGGGGCAGAGTGGCTGGAAAGCTGCCTGGTGGGAAAGGACCTGGGAGTACTGGTTGACAGCGGCTGAACGTGAGCCAGCAGTGTGCCCAGGTGGCCAAGAAGGCCAGTGGCATCCTGGCCTGTGTCAGAAATAGTGTGGCCAGCAGGACTAGAGAAGGGATCATCCCCATGTCCTTGGCACTGGTGAGGCCTCAATGCAGATTCTGTTTTGGGCCCCTCACAACAAGAAAAACATTGAGGCTCCGGATCATGATCATGGAAGGGTAACAAAGCTGGTGAAGGATCAGGAGCACAAGTCCTATGAGGAATGGCTGAGGGAGCTGGGGTTGTTTAGCCTGGAATAAAGGAGGCTCAGGGGAAACCTGAGCTGTCTACAGCTCCCTGAAAAGAGGTTGTGGCCAGGTGGGGTTCAGTCTCTTCTTCCATGTAAAAAGTGACAGGACATGAGGAAACGGCCTCAAGTTGTGCGAAGGGAGGTTTAGATTGGATATTAGGGAAAATTTCTTCATAGAAAGAGTTGCCAAATGTTAGAACAGATTGCCAAGGGTCATGACTGAGTCACCATCCCTAGAAGTATTTAAAAGCCGTGTAGATGTGGCACTCAGTAATATAATTTAGTGGTGAACCTGACACTGTTAGGTTAACATCTGGACTCGATATTGCAGGCCATTTCCAACTTGAATGATTCTATGCTTTAAAAACATAAAATCTGGTTCTCCTATCCTTGTACATCCTTAAAAGTGAAGCTTCATCTGATGTCTGAGTTGATCTTATAGGCAGAGTTCTAGTCTTCCTTCTGCTATCTCCCTTGGCCTGTCAGTTCAACTCACAAAAGCAGCAAGAGAGCAATTCAGTGAGGAAAAAATTAGAAGGTTTTTGTTGCTTTAGAAAGTTGTTTTGGCTTACTTTTAAGAGTTAAACAGCAGAATTTGCAGAGTGAGGTAATGAGCTGCATAAAAATGAGGAAGAGTGTGGAAGTTGTTATGGTCAGAAAGAATTTGTTTAGTTGATAATATTGTGAAGCTGTACCCAGCCTACAGGTAGTGTGTTTGGGAAAAACAACCTGCATAGCCAAAGATGAAAAGGGGTGTTGATCATCTGAGAACCTTCCAAAGGTGATTGTTTCTAGAGGCAAGGAAACCTTAATGGGTCTGAGAAGAAGTAGGCCCCTAGAAAGCAAGCAAACAAACAAATTAAAAACAATTTCTTGTTCTGAAAATGATTGTCCTGTCTTCTGAAAAGCTCCGATAATAATCGGTAAATGTTTGGCTTTAAATATATAGGAAATACAGAGTTTTCGTAGATGGTATTTTACTGGCTTAATGAAAAAAAGTCCTTGAAAAACACTTGCTTTTTTTTTTCCTTCCCCAAAGAGTCTAGTGTATCCATTACTCAGATATTTACATGTACAGCCTCCCCAGTTTTCTTTAATATAGAATTGAAACAAAACAAATAAAACTATCTGGAGATTATGTGCTTCATGCCATAATCCAGCAAAAGGATGCCTTATGCCTCATTCTTTACTCCCTTCTTTTCAGTGTCCAGGTTAGTACCTTTCTATTTTGGAATTGCAGAAAAAATAAATATTTTCAGAACTCAAAACTCATGCCTGTATTTTGATGCAGGGTTCTTTCCTGTGCCTGGATAAATTTCTGCAAAAATTCTCTTGAGTAGGGATGCAATTTCATAGCTGAGAACCATTTGAAGAATGCTAGTGCAGGGACTGCATATGGACACATTGTGATTTTCTTTGTTACGCTTAAGCATTCTTTGTCATTGAAATGCTGTGACCTAGATTAAGTAATATATTTTGCATTAAAAAGCACGCAACTTGTCAAAAGCTGCAGATCAGTGTAGGTCTTCTCTGTGTATGCAAACTTTTTCCATATTCTTTGGCTTATTCATTAAACGATTTTTGTGCACTGAATGATCTGAGGTGTTATGCTGTGAATGTTCAGGGCTGCACTGTATCAGACTACAATGCAAATGAGACATAGATGTGTTTGTCAATTAATATTCTCAATAGTCTGGTGAATGGTACTATTGCCATTCATCTCCTCAGTTCTGGATAGGAGGGGATTCTAGTTCAGATTGCAGTCTGGAAGGTGTTTATTTTGTCGTAGAGCAACAAGAGGTAGAAACTAATGCAAGTTCTGCCACCCCAGAATTTTTCCTCATCTGTTAGCTGACTAAAATTCTCACAGCGGGAGAAGGTTGACTCCTGTTTTCTTGTTACAGAGGCTGTTTTGGTGCAAGACTTGTGTTTGCCAGAAATGGAGACAATCTGTCTGCTTCCTTGCACAACACATTTCAGTGGATAGGCTACTTGACTTGATGTCAAGAAGCCTAAATTATGCTCTGGCTCTGCAGCTGACATCTTTGGCACTGGGTGTTTTTTGAGAAGGTATAGTTTTGCTAACTGGAAGCAAAATTTGTAGTGAAATAGTGCTGAGAATAGTGTCAAGTAATGAATGTGGGCCTTGTTGTCATGATGGATTCATACTCTTCCTGAAAGAAGTAAAATAAAAAGAAGTAAAACAAAAAAAAAAACATAATTTTTAAGTAAACAGTTCTCATTTGACAGTTTTAAAAGTGTTCATGTAAATTAAGAAGTAAAGATTAGTCTGTGAATACCTGTGTGTCTGTGAATACCTGTGAATGCCTGGAATAGGCTTGTTGTCCTTTATGCAACGTTTGCCAGTACAATTTTAAAATGAGTTTACAAATTATAGCAAGTGAATGATGTAACTTTTAAGTGAAATATGATTAAGAAAAGTTTTTAACATCATTTCTTTTGCATGAAAAATTGTTTATTTTTTAGTGTAATTACATTCAACTTATCAAATCTACAAATTTTTAGAAATGTTATGCTCAGTTTATATTTTCTTTAGGTCATTTTAGGCAATCCTTCATATTATTGTTTCTACATGCATTTTGGAAAAAAATTTTCTCACACAAGGTCTGATAATACACAGAATCACAGAATGGTTTAGGTTGGAAGGGACCTTAAAGATAGTCTAATTTCAACCTCCTGAAGGGCATTTCTTCTGAGTCATTCAGAAATTGAAGTGAATCAGGGTCTTTGAATGCCGACAGATCTAGGGCCATCCTTTTTTGTTTGTTGTAATTGCCTTTATGCAGGCAGGTAACGTGTGAGGACAGTTTCTGAATCTTCTCATAGCATACCTGGTATTTTAGATCAGGCATGTTGATGATGTCTTGATGTAGCTTTGCCTCCACCTGGCTGCTCCTATCAGTGGCTAGAAGAGCCCCTGTCCTCCATCTTATACAGGGGGGGTGGCTTTCAGTTAAGCTTGAAGTTCTCGATCATCTTCAGTGTAGGAGTCTGTCTTTACAGAAAACCTAGACTCACCTTTCAAGGCTTTTATGCGTAAGTCCATGGTAGCAGATGAAGGGGGATGGGGAGCAGGGGTGGGGTGACAGGAACAGAAGGACTTCTTTTGTGTGTCATTTCCATAATGGAGCCAAGACCATTTTAGATTTTCTTTCTGCTTACACAGTCTTTTGTAGATTATGTGTGAGGAAATACCCTTTTTCTTCACTGTCTGGAGAGATAAAAATCAAAATAGATAGTGCTAAGTGTAAAACTTTTTCTTCTTGGTGAGTGGAGAGATGCAGCCTTCAGCTATAAGGTTTTGTTGCAACATTCTGAGGTTGCTCTGTTGAGTTTTCAAGGGGCTTTTTTTCACAGTCCCAGTTTATAGAACAGATCAGCATGCTTAGTTTTCAATTTATCTTTACTCACGTGATTCACAAACATTTTATTGTCCAAATTGACTCCCACAAAGAAACAGAGTGTGTATTTGTCATTGGAGCTGAGCTTGCTTTCAAAAAGAGTTTCAGTTTTAAATGTCTGGGGATAATAAATGCCAAATAGATGTGATATGTGATAGGGTTGTAATTGGGTCTTGTACTGTGGGTGAAGTTAGGCTATAGTTTCCTCTAACCTTTGCAAAGAGGCACGCAGGTAAGGTGAAAAGACAGTGTCTATGACAAAGCTCGTTTGTTACTTAAAAAATTGATTCCATCTCACTTTAAAAGAATGAAATACCCACATGCAAAAGCCGTCATCTTTCTGCTAAGTCTTTAGTCTCTTCACAGCACCTGTACTGACTATGCAAGAAAATTTTCAGGAACATTCCTAGACTTCTTGATTGCTTTTTGAAATTTTTTTTCAGAAAAATTTCCTTTTGAGTTTTGATGTATTCAATCTATTTATCTTTCTCATTATCATCTTTTAGAGAAAAAGACAGTCCAAAACAAAGAAAAAAGAGTCTTGCTGTTATAACCACTATAGGTCAAGGACTGTGTTTCACCATTTTCGTTCTCTATGTCATCACAGTTGTTTTTTGGTGGTTTTTCAGTGTTCGGAGTGCTGTTAAAACTTTGTTAGGGCAAGGAGAAGGAAAGCAGGAAAACTAAGGAGATAGGGCTAGAGAAGTCTCAAAGACATTCTTACATTTGTTTCTTCTTGTTATTCTTCCTGCTCTTTTTGTAAAAATAAATAAATATAAAACAATTTTGGAAGCTGTGAATGTGAGTCTCTTAAGAGGAATGTGTTTGTTCTTTAGAAATGTTGATGGAGATTCTAAACTATTTGTACCAAACTCTAATTAAGCAGTTTCAAACTACTCGCATCCACATGCGTGCTGCAGTCAGAGGCTGGTGTCAGTGTGGTTCTCCTGGATCCCTTGGTGTTCAGTCTTGGCAGCTCAGTGCTGAAGGTACAAGCCTCTGTTCATCCTAGTTCTGCTGGCTAGTGCAGAGATAGGGTCACAAGCAAAATACAGGATGCTGAATTAAGACTTCAACACATGTACTGCCCCCACCCTCCCCCCCAAAAAACACAACCCTTCATATTTTTCACTGCTCTCTGAATTCATACTCTTCAGCAGTTAAAATTGTTCTACTAGTGAAAAATGCAATCTATGGATGGGGGTTTTGATTAGCATTATGTACCAGCACTTGGTGTGTGTTCCTGTCTGTTCACTGCCAGTGAAACTTACATAAAGTCTAGGGGAAAAGTTCACTTGAAGCTTAAATTTCACAGCATTCATTCAGCATAAATGGGAGTGATAGCTTGACCTATTTACCAAAAAGTAATCTATCTGTTCGGCTGTATGATTAGCTTATCATTCTTACATGTATCTTACTAAATGTTTGAGGGAAAACAGAGTGTCTGTTATTTTCAGCTATTATAATTTTGTCTCTATTTCTCTTTTTGCTTGCTGGAGCCAAGTCCATGGTTTTGCGAAAGCTGTAAAATATTATAGTCAACATATGAATTTTCAAATAATCTGCACTGTGCTTCTTAAGCCATTTTTGCTTTCGGGTTTAAATTAGGTTTGTAGTGGGTGACCCCATATGTGCTTAAAAGAAGAATAAATTGCTGCAAAGTGATCTATTTCTGACAATTTAAAAACAAACAAACCAATAAAACATTTCCACACTGCATTTTCCTGGGATCTCTTAAAGTGAGAGTTAGTTGAACTCACAGTAGATTTCCCTGCTGTGGTTTTGATGTGTTTCTGTGTGAAACTGACGGCAGGATTTGTTCGAGTATGTAGGCCACTATTGTATTAGAATTACATAACCATGTTGAGTGGTGAAAACAGATGAAAAGACGGGGATGTACGGCATTCCCTCACAGATTATATCCTGCAACAATGAAGACAGCTCAAGCTCTGCAGCGAATGTGGTCACATGCAGTCAAAAAGTTGGGGATTTTGAAAGGGCACGTGAGTTGCTTTTTGTTGCATCTTGCTCTAGGTCTTTTATTCCCCTCCTCTCCTCATATATCCCTCCCCTCTCCAACTCACTTTTATAGCCAGATGACTTTTGTGGCGGGTTTTCTGGTTTTGTTCTTCTTTCAGCATGAATGAAGTTGTCTTCAGTGATCTCTCAGTAGCAAGTAATTGCATAAATCTCTGATGAATGTCAGTGAGAACTGCAACATCTGCCTGTTTGTAGCACACAGGCGATTTTAGCACTTTGACTAGTTTCCTGCCAAAGATTCTGTTAAGCAGTCTATTTTGGGTATGTAGAAAGCACCTGTCATTTTAGTATATGAGCATTAGGCAGATTTAAGCAAATCCCGACTACAGTGTTCTAATTAGAAATGGACTGACTTTAGTCACTAATGAATTAAGACTAGCTAATTACAGTAATATGAATTTACTGCAGGTGGTCTGTTGTCTGTGTCAAACCTGGGTAGACTTATAAAACAGTTACTCTTAGTAGCTGGAGGTGGGGTTCTTAACCATTTTGCCTGCCTTTCTCTCTCCAGTGTTTTGGTGTGCTATCTTGCAGTGAAACTGCGATCCTGTAAGGGATGCACAAGCTGCTCAGGATCCCTTTGTGTTTCCTTACAGATGAAGTATGAAGAAATTGGCAAGGTGATGGAGTCTTTTCATAACTCATCACTTGATGCATTCAGAGAAGAGTTACGTTATAAAATGCGGACTTCCACAGGAATTCACATTTGGGGTGGAGACTTCGATACTAGTTTTGCTTAAGTCCCCCACTGATGATTTATAGCATTTTTAGTCTTTCCCTCCCTCTCAGTCTTCTCTTCTCCAGTTATCTGCCGGTATGGGTTAGCATACCGACACTGACAAGCAGCAGTACATTTTATAATGTTAAAGAGATTATTGTTTAGAGATTTGAGGAGTACAGATGTGTTTTTGCCTTACAGGCTTTCAAGGTGACCATTCAGTTCTCTGAACCGTGTTGCAGAGCCTGCACAGATTTATCAGTATGGCAGAACTAGTGTTGTCTTGGTTATTATGTACAAAATCAGCTTTGCAAGTACATGGTGTACCTTCCTTTCCTAATGTAGCATACAGCAAATGGGAGACAGTTTTCTGAGGAGCAGTTTCTAAAAATGTATTACTTTAACAAATACTTAGCAAATTTAAAAGTGAATTGTTTAATTATATTTTGTTTAATTTTCAGTAACAGTTTCAAGCTAAAAATAAACCCCCAAAATTTACACAGAATGTACCTGAAACAGTCACTGATCCTATGAGGAACTTTTTCTAGGCACAAATGAGATGATATTACAGGCTCAGCATCTTGTACGACCCTAATTATACTGTCTGTAGGAAGTAGTTTTTCTTTCATTCTTACTCCTTTTTTTTTTTTTTTTTACAAGATACCATGAGACTTATTTGTCAGAGCAAAGTAAAGTTTTGTTAGTTTATGGTGCTTTGATTTACTACACAATACATCTCTGCTGTTGTGCACTG
Source organism: Empidonax traillii (assembly GCF_003031625.1). Classification (NCBI taxonomy): domain Eukaryota; kingdom Metazoa; phylum Chordata; class Aves; order Passeriformes; family Tyrannidae; genus Empidonax; species Empidonax traillii. The sequence goes on along the minus strand of NW_020955290.1, from coordinate 786,396 downwards.
CTCATGGGAGGCTGAGTTTTTCTGGAAGGAAATTCCTTTAAATTTCCAGCTTCATATCCTTAAATCCATCCCTGATATCTTTACTATGCTTTCCTCAGTCCTTTTCCTGCAGCATTGTACTGAATAACAGTCCTTTCTTTGTCCCCATGGGTAGTAAGCTCTCATCAACTGCATTCTGCCTGCCTTGGTCTTGTGTCTGCTCAGAGCTGACCTCAGTATTCTTGGCTCGGAGGTAGAGTTGCTAAGAGCTGTATACAGTGCAAACTGAACTTAAGTGATGTTCTTGTTACACATGGAAGGTGCTAAGGCCTTTTTTTTATGGAGAGAAGGGTGGAAAAGGTTTTCCATCTCCCCTTGTTCTACAAAATTTGAACCAACCTGCTTGTCCTTCAAATTTTACCCATTGTTTGATACTGATTTTCATTTCTAAAACTTTATTCAGTGAAGTCAGCTGAAATTTAAATGGCACTGAGACCCTTCTTTAGCACAGACTGGTTTTTTTGCAGAGCTTAAAAATATTGTATAGAAAAGCAGGACAGCAACATTATAGCCATAGGTCTGTAGTAGGTAAACTTTTTACACCTTTTCCTACATGCCAGACAAGCAAGTGAGGTTGCTTCTATTTGTGGCAGCATCACAGCAGTTCAGAAAAAGTGCTTAGTTAAGGAGGAATTTTTTATTTATGGCAAGGATTCTCTGTGTAAGGACATATATGTAGTGAGACAGTTCAGTTTCAGATATTTAAAAGTTTAGGCATATCAGCTGGTTAAATGGGAATATCAGATAAAATAATTTTCACTGTGTGATTCAGCATGTTCACCGCTGACCCCAAGACACATATGGTTTATTACTAATAGTTATGAACACATTCTTGTCTGATCTAGACAAGTCAAAATTTAGAAATAATTACTTGTATGTATTATTTTTAATATAAACCATCCTCTTCTACATATATTTTTTTCCCTAAATTAGACCCCAAAGGTTCTGGAAACTGGAAAGCATTGTTCTTTTTTTGGAAATTTAACACTACTCAGTGTTGTAAAATTCCTGGTAAAAATGCTGAATGTTTTGCATATTCCCTCAGGATCTGTGAGCAGGACTTTTTTTTAATTTTGTTTCTCAATACAGTTAATGTGCAGTGGAAAATGTCAATCTAGTTGCTCTTTGGGGTGTTTAGAATCAACTGGAACAGTGCACCAAGAATTTTTTTTCGTACAAGAAATAACATCTATAGCTTGCTAAATGGTTGTATATTGCTGTAAGACTTACTGTGGAAATACAGAGGATGCCTTAAAGTACAGGCATACCCTTCTTTTGTCACTTCTCTGTCTATTGTTTTGGAGTTCGTTTGTCAGTAATCCCTCCTATGCCCTTAAAAAGACCATTAAGTCTAAAATGAGCTTCTGTGTGAACTTCAATTTTTTGAGCTTCACAAGAGGGAAGACCACTTCTAGCAGTAAAAAGAAATAAAACCTATGGCGTGAGTATGTGTATGCAGTACTTATGCAGTGCCTGGAGTTTTCTTCTGCAATGGATGCTTTGCATATTGAAGTGTTTTGCAGTGTGTCAAATACTGTGCCTCATTTTTCTCCTGGTTTTACAGGGCAGGCACTGAAGGCTGTGTACTCTATGGTGCATCACAGCTGGGTGATTATTCTGTGTTATATTTTAAGCTGTGTTGGAAAGGTTTCAGGTTATATCATGTAAGATAAACTGATCAGTTCATGATCAGTTTTAAATGGAAATGTGGAAATAACACTGAGAAAGTGTGACACTGAGAAGTGCCACAGAACTATATAGTATACTGTTCTGCATACTATATGTGTACTATGTACTGCATAGTGATAAACTGTGTTTTCCTGTTAAATTTAATTTCTTGATGGGAACATAAATACTTACTTATGTAATTCATAATGTACAAAACATTTTGTTAAATCCACATGAACAAGAAGCAAGAGATCTGAAGTCTAGTTTGTTATGAAGACCTCAGTTTCAACAGCTAATCTTACTGCATGGTGGGATGGGGAGGTCTTCCATAAGTATTTTGTGTTATTTGAGTCAGGGCTATAGAACAATGATAGTTGGTCTGAATTAAATGCTTTTGCTGAATAAGGCTTTTCTGGAAAATCAGAATGAACTGTTAAATCAGTGAAACGTGAAGGGATTCTACCACCCTGGACACATTAATGTTTTTTGCCTTTTTTAAAGAAAAATCGTCAATAATTAAAATACATGGATTTCATACTAATTCTACCAAAGTATTAGAATATGCATTTTTTTAAAACATGTGTTTTAGTGGGGTATCCTACATTTTAATTTAGATAGTTTTATGCTTTGTGTTTTACTAATCGGTTTCTGTGTGCAACAGGCCCCAGGCATGGAAGAGCTGATATGGGAACAGTACACTGTGACCTTACAAAAGGTGAGTGAGTTCCTGTTATATTTTTAGTTTTCAAATATTTGAGCCCCGGTTTAATCTAAATATCTTTTGCGGTAGATGTTATTAGCATATCTGAGTCTAGAATAGGATTAATTCATTGTCCAAATCAGATACATTTTTAATTTGAAAGCTTAATTTACAGTTATTCATACAATAGTATGACTCTTTAGTGTTAAGAGTAAATTCAATTAACAACTAACAGTTTATCTGCTATATTTGCTATCATTTGATCTTTCTAATGACAGTATAATATACCTCGTGGTCAGCCACATAGCTAAACTCATTATTGAATAGCCTTAAAAAAGCAGATGGTTTTGCCAAGCAGTTTGTAGTTAACATCCATTTGTAATAATCACTGAACTGATTTTATTTTTTTAATATATCTACCAGTGTAGAATCTAGTGGAAAACCTCTGTCATTAGAATTTTTAAAATAGCTGGACTATCAGTGTCACACAATCTCTAGCCCATAGTAACTGGGCTGCCACACCATGGTCCAAGGTGTGTGATTTGACTTTGGTGGGAGTGATCTTCCCAGCTGTTCTGCTGATCTGGGTTCAGTTTGAATCCTTTAGTGAGCAGCTGGAGTATTTTTACATGCCCTGCAATGAACAGCCCAATGTAAAATAGCGATCTTTTCTACACAGCCTGTTTGATGTGCTGTACTGTGTTCAGATTACAGAGGTAGACAGGAGAAACATTGCAGAAGATCTTAGTTCCAGGAACCTTCAGCTTTTCAGATCTCAGAGATTGTGTAAATGAGCACTGCTTCTTTATCACAAAGGCAGATGTACACTACTGAGATGGCAAAGGCCTATTGGACTTGCTGCATCAGCCACTACCATTGAATTTTACCATCATTTTCAATCAGTATTGTTTTGGTGTGAAGCATCAAACTGCTTTCTGTAAAACTAAGGTGCAGCAAGTGAAATGCTGTTTAAAAAGAAAAACACATTGCTTTTTTCCTTCTCAAAGAGTAAACTACTTAATAGCAACATTAGTGGAATACGAGCTGACATATGATGAGCAACCCATGCTGAGTGTGAGCTGGAGAAAAATCACTTTAATTTGGTGTATTATTTTGCCACTGCATTAAATGTAGTGGTAAATTTGTTTAAATGTAACATAATTGATCATTTTTACTGATATAATGTATGTGTTAAATACCTGATAAAATTAAACCTGTGTGGTTTTGTGCACGCCTTCTTGTCTGCAGTTCAGTTATGCTAACAGTTCTCAGGTATAGTGCTATTGACGTGCTTCCTTCGTGTCCTGTGAAGTATTCCTTTGGTTTTATGAAGGCCATTTTGGGATTTTATGAATCTGTTATTTCTATAGTGACAGGTTTGACATAATTTACATATTTAAAATAGTTGATTGTGATAGAGGATAATTAGAGAGAAGATACAAGTTCACGACTTGATTTTTGTCACTGGCCATGATCTTGTTTAGTGTGATCAATGAGTAAGTAGTTCTTACAAACTAGTTAGCAATCGTAATGAAGATGAGATCCTAGAAAAACTGTTCCACTTTCCCAAGCATCACTAACAAAACAGATTTACCTAAAAATAAATTTGGTATGAATAACCAGTGGGATGGTGAAGCAAAATGCAGGCAAAGTTAATGAGTCCTTTACTTAATTACTAACCATCATAAGGTTGTAGACTGAGGAACTTGTTGTCTTATTACGTGGATTTATAAACCCATTGTTTTTTAAATCTAGAGGTTCTGTGTATTTCTGCAAATCTCTGTATGCAGCTATCATATTTTAAATAATATCTAGTTCGAGTGCCATCACAGAAACATTGATGTTACTCTTCTTTCTCCTTGTCAAAATTCCTGTCACTGGATTTGAGTTTTGTTTGATTCTGTTTTGTTGTAAAGGATTCAAAACGAGGATTTGGGATTGCAGTTTCTGGTGGAAGAGATAACCCTCATTTTGAAAATGGTGAAACATCAATAGTCATTTCAGATGTTCTTCCAGGTGGTCCAGCAGATGGATTACTTCAGTAAGCACTTTCTATTTTCTCAATCTAATATTTTCAGGGGCATGGCTGCAGAATATATAATACCTTCAGACAGGCTTTGTTTAAATTTTCATGATTTAATTCATTATTTGCTCTTTGGTAGGAAATTAAATTTCAGTGGTGTTAAAAAGTTTTTAACAGTTAAGTATGTTTCTTTTGAAGAAATGGTAGAAATACTTAGTGTCTTAAAACATCCTTCTTGTTCTTCCTCTAGCAAACATATTTAGTGATCTATCATTAGTTTCCAAGAATGGCTTAAGCCAGCACAAAGAAGGTTTGCTAAATATTTATTTTTTATTTGAAAGAAAAATATTTGGAAATAAAGTACTTCTCTAGTCCTCCTGATAACTTCATCCTTGGTGAGGCAGCATTTATCATGGACAAGGGATTTTAAATCTGGAGGCTGAGAGTTTCCTACCCATCTGTCATTTTGTCATCCTTTGACCTGAAATACATGATGAGGACTAGACAACTTGGAAGAATGCCAAAGTTGTGAAGTAATATTAATTCAAAAATGTAGATTTTGTCCATTTTACCAAATATTAATTTTTGGTTAGGAAATTAAATGGCTGACATGGGAGTTGTTACTGAGTAACTGAATAAAAGGATTATTGTGAAGCAAGTAATAAACCATTCTTAACATAATTGTATAAAACCTACATTTTACAGCAGTGATCCCTGCACAACACCACTGTCATACATCCATAATGTTACAACATTAAGTTCCATACTGTCTTTGGATGTATGGACTGTGAAGAGAGCTATTCTCACATACAGCCTGGATGAAACTGGTGCTGGAATATAGTGTGCTGTTCTGGCATACTCACTCAGTAAGAGGAATTAGAGGGGTGTGAAAAGAGGCAAAAAATCATTTAGGAGTTAGAGTACCTTACAAATAGAGGCTTAGATTATATAATCTTCTTATTGAAAAAAAAAAAGATTGTGATGTGATTTGATTATAATAAAGAGAAAATAGTTGGTATCAAAGATTTCTTTTACCTATCAGAAAGTTGCAGAGTAACCAGTAATTGGTTGAGCTAGTGCTCTGACTATAAGGTTAGTAACCGAGTAGTCACCAGAATAAACTAATATGAGGAGTGGTAAGTTGGTGGTTTTTTTTATTCTTGCATTTTTGCACTGAAATGCCTTTATGAAATGTATGGGTTTTAATTAATCAGCGTTACAGGGCTGTTTCATGGGGTGACCAAATTAAGTCTTACTGGCCTATCTGACATGCATGAGGTCTGAATAGTCAAGTTAGTAATCTCAGTTGGCCTGTGTCTTAGGGCATGGAGAACTTCCTGTGTATTATAGTGTTGTTGGGTTTTTTCTCCTCAATCTACAGGGCAATCTACAGAGTAGATGGGACCTGAACACCAGTCTTCCAGAAAAGTGTATAGTCATACTTGTCAGTATTAGACAAAATAATGGTATGGCTGCAGCAGTTTGAAACTCTTGTGAAATGTTGGTGTGAAAGAACTCTAGCATTAGGTGTGGAAAACTGGGAGTTCTGAAAAAAAAATTTAATAAAGGAGTTTTAATAGTCATCACAAAAGTCTTTAAAAAACAATGTCGGAAGGTATTTAAGCTTGACATAGTATATGTACGAAGATACACAGTGTTGCTCAAAGTCTAGTTTTTAAACATACCAAAAGCTACTTCTGCTATTCAGATATTGTGGTGTTTGTGTAACAAACACAGTTTTTAAGCAGAACTCCATGTTAAACTGAATAAAATCCATAGGTTCCCTCTGGGGGGAAAAAAAAAAATCAAAAGAGTTGTTCTGGTGTTTCCATGACAACTCCTCTTAAATCCTCTTTTTCTTTTTCTTCCCCCTCCCCCTGCTTCCAGAGAAAATGACAGAGTGATCAGTGTTAATGGGACTCCAATGGAAAATGTTCTACATTCTTTTGCAGTTCAACAGCTTAGGAAAAGTGGAAAAGTTGCCACTATTGTAAGTAAATTACAAATGTATTCACTCCACTGTAGTATGTACCTGTGTAACTAGTTAAAATTTTGGGTTTCTTCTGTGAAGTGTAGCATAAAGGCATAAAGCGAAGCAATCCTTTGCTCAATAGAGTGTGCAGAGTAAAACAAAACAAAACAAAACAAAAAACAAACAAACAAACAAAAACAACAACAAAAAAAAAACATAGACATACTACAGGTGAAACAAATGGAAATTAACCAATGTCACAAAGTTATCTTGTTGAAAAACTGGAAATACAATGTCTTCTATGTTTATTTTACTGAATAATGAGTGGTAGTTGGATACAACAAAAGTTACGTGAGGCAAAGGATGTTCTATGTACAAAGATCTAGTCCATTAATAAGTAGAACATTGTTCTTTTTTTCCCTTACTTTTCCCCCAACCTCTCTTTTTGAAACATGAAGAATATTCATCTGTTGAATTTCATGCTCTGACCTTTGAAGAGAATTTTTTTTTTTATTGTACTGAACAGGTAGTGAAAAGACCAAGGAAAGTGCAGGCTGCAGCATTGAAGAGAAGCCCCTCCCTTGACTATGAGGACAGAGCTTTAGATGTAATGGATGACCATGCGGAATTTGATGGCAAAAGTGCTCGAAGTGGCTATAGTGAGAGAAGCTGGCACAGTGGTAATGGAGGGCGCAGCCAAAGCTGGGGAAATAGCCTGGATCAGGGCTACAGAGATGAGCAAAACAGGGGGCGTAACCGAAGCAGAAATCGTGACAGGGAATGCAGCTACAGCCGTGATCGGAGTCGTGGTAGGAGCATTGACAGGAGCTTGGATCGAGACTACAGGAGAGATCGAAGCAGGGGAAGGAGCATCGACAGGGATGATGTCTATGAACAGGACTACAGAGGAGACTACAGCCCACCTAATTATAGTCATGGATCTCAACCTGATCCTAGATATGGCAGGGAAATGAGGAGTCGAAGTCGGGATAGGCTTCATTCGCGAAGTCCTTCACCTGAAATACATCACCAACATGAGTACCTAGGACCACAGGATCCAAATGCACCCATCAGTGTTCTCTTAACAAAAGGCAGACATAATGAAGGTAGGTATAGTAGGGGAGGAGAGGAACTGACTTCTGATACAGCTTGACTTGTAACACAGCACAGTTTTTGATGGGGGAAGGAAAAGAGCTGAATTACTTTCTGCTTTTACAGGTTAAATGTTGACTTTTCTAACTGGTGGCTTAGGTTGTTCTTTCATTCTTCCCAGCTGATTTGGGGGTGGTTTTTTCCCCAGCACCTCAGACTTTACCTTTGAACAAAGAGCCTGTTCACCCACATAATTTCAGTCTTTTCAAGCCACTGTGTCCTTGGTTTTCCATTTTCTCTGCCCTTTTCTTCTAGTGAAAAACATGGATCTGATCATGATTCAGATTACTCTTGGCACATCTACAAAAGGGTTAGCTACAAAGAGTGAAGACTAGACTCTGCCTTTAATAATAAGGATTGTTTGGTTCTGGTTGTTAAAGAATACTGAAACCGCAGCAGCTGAAACAGCCTCTCTTTCCTGAGTATTGGAGTGTGTAAATGAAAGCCAAAAGCCTGACCTTTTGTGCACTGTGAAATAAAGACTTGTGCTGTAAAGCGTATCTGAGATTAGGTTATGCATTCTTTTCTGTTTGGGGTTTTTTTGAGAGGGTGTGGTGGTTTGTTTCTGGGGGTTTTTGGTGTGGTTATTGGGGTTTTTTCTAATTTGCCCTGTTGTGATTTGTAAGAATTTTCTGCTAACGTAAACTTTGTATGCTTGAGTTAACATCTTTTTTTCATTGACTTTGGCAAGGATCCTTTTCCCTCCTTCCTCTTTTTTCCCTGCATATAAAGTTTCCACTTGTAAAGATAATGCAGATACATACACAAATAAGGAGAAATTCAGGGTGCCTTTGTTAACTTTTCTGTTTAGGTAGTTACACCGTAATAATTTCTGCCATTCATATGGGTACTGTGCAGACTTGCTCAAACGTGGTGATCTTTTAAAACAGAACAATATCCTGTTGCTCAAGGATGCATGTGTTTTAAGAGTCTTTGCCTATCTTTTAAAGTAACAAATAGAGTGATCCAGGTAACTTGGATCAAAGGGAAAGAAGGGTAGGGGAGGAAAAAAAGTTCCTTTCCTTTCCTGCCTGAAACAACCAAGGCATTTCTTGGAGTACAGATAGGATAGGGTCAGCATTCAGCAGCTGGTGGAAAAAAACGCACAGAATCACAGAATATTCTGAGTTGGAAGGGACCCACAGGGATCATCGAATCCAACCCTTAGCCCTTCACAGAACCATCCCCAAGAGTCACACCAAGTGCCTGAGAGTATCACTGAACTCTGTCAGGTCTGGTGCTGTGACCACTTCCCTGAGGAGCCTGTTCCAGTACCCAACCACCCTCTAAGTGAAGAACTTTTCTAATATCCAGCCTAAACCTCCCCAGACACAACCTTAGGTCATTCTCTTGGATCCTGTCACTGATCACCACAGATGAGGGACCAGTGCCTGGCCTTTCTCTTCCCCTCATGAGGAACTTGTAGACTGCAGTGAGGTTTCCCCTCAGTCTCCTCTTTTCCAGGCTGAACACACCAAGTGATCTCAGCCACTCCTCATACGGCTTCCTCTCAAGGCCCTTCACCATCTTTGTTGCCCTCCTTTGGACACTCTCTAAGAGCTTAATATCTTTCTTCTGTGGTGCCCAAAACTAAACAATATTCCCCCCCCCAGTGCAGAGCAGGGACAAAAAATTCCCTCCTTCAGCTGGCTGGGAATGCTTTGCCTGATGCCCCCCTAGACATGGTTGGCTCTCGAGGCTGCCAGGGCACTCCAAAGGAAACCCCCTCTATGCCAGGCAAAATATGAATCAGAGAGAATAGTCCAGTATGTTAATAAGCATCTCCAGAACAAAGGCATTGTTTTGCTGTTGAAGATGCAGATTAATCATCCGTCCTTGATTGGTTTTGGACTGTTGTATGTTTTTATTCTGGAGACAGCATAGATATAGGAGTATTAGCCTAGGGTTAAGTGTGTTTACTGGGTCTGCATGTTTTTCTGTTTTGTTCCTTTCTTTTTTCTAAAGGTGTAGTGGTGTTTGCTGCATGTACACTGTGTATTTTTTTTTTAAATACATCCTCACTCATCTTCTAAGCTACAGTGGATTATTTTCTTGATTCCAGAATATGGACTCCGTCTTGGAAGTCAGATCTTCATTAAAGAAATGACCCGTACTGGCCTAGCAACCAAAGATGGCAACCTTCATGAAGGGGATATCATTCTCAAGGTCTGTTCCGGTTTTACTGCTAGCAGTTTGGCATGCACTGGTTATAGTGGTTATTCTGAATGAAGTCATGATATAGTCAAGTTCACTATTAAACTTGAGCAAGTTTAATAAATGAACTTGATTGTTTACTTTTAGTGTTGTTGTTGCCTTTTTATGTCCAGATCAATGGTACAGTGACGGAGAACATGTCTTTAGCTGATGCCCGAAAACTGATTGAGAAATCTCGGGGGAAACTGCAGCTGGTTGTTCTCAGGGACCGAAAGCAGACACTGCTCAACATTCCTTCACTGAACGACAGTGACTCAGAAATGGATGGTGAGGTTTAATGTGGATAAAAAGTTCTGGACTCTGTGCAGGGACAAAATGAAGCTTATAGTTTTTTGCTGTGGTAGAGTGGTACTAAGTTCTTTGAAAATAAAGAAACACAAACTAAGTAATAGTCAATTAAGCATCAAGCTCTCTTTCTTTAGGTGAAAATAATTTTGCAGTAATCATATAATTACATTTTGGGAAGGGGCAAAGATAGAATAAGAAATATTGGTCTGTCAAAATCAGTCTTCTTGGAACAAGCAAGTCAATTGTTTTAATAAAGTTTTAAAACAAGTGCATTGGACTGGTTTCTCCTTCTGAGGGTATTAACATTCATGGCAGCATTCAAATGGAGGGAAAGATATTAGGACAAGAGGAAATTAGGTCCCCCTGGACATCTGATTTCCATTCCAAGTACCTGTTCTATACGAATGATCTCTTAGAGTGTATGAGCTATACCTGTCAACATAATCCTGCTTTGGGAATGGCTCAGAATGTTTGGGGGAGAAGGATGTTATGTTATTCACTACAAAATACTTGCTTCTCTGATACCAGAATATGGCAGGAACTTCCAGTAAGTTTTATCTAGGTGGAGATACGGTTCAAGTCCAAGGGTCACTGTTTCATTTGACACTGAAAGGCAATTATATGAAGACTATAAATGTGAAGGTGGTCTTCTGTTTGGGAATCTCCACAAGACCTCAAATAAGAGGCTGCTAACACTAGCTAACAAGTCTGTAGTATGCTCAGAGTAGTTGTGTGATGTGTTTCCTAAAGATTGTGTGAAATCTTCCTGAAATATTCTGGGGGGGATGGAGGGGTGGAAGCACTAAAAGGTATATAGCACTTTTTGAACCCTAGTCAAATCCAACTTGAAACCAGGAGTAGGCTGAAAGGCTCAGTGTATCTTATATTTGAAAACTGTGTAAATTAACATGATGATCAGACAAGCAAATAAGTTTAATAAATCCTGCATTTCTTGATTTGCCACTCTCTTTATAGACATTTCTGAAATAGAGTCAAACAGATCATTCTCCCCTCAAGATGACAGATTACATCATTCTGATCTAGATTCACATTCATCCAATGAAAAGCTGAAAGAGAAACCAAAGTAAGAAATGGTCTTTTCTAGTTCATTTTTCTAATGCTTGTCAAAGAAGTTCTTAAAATACATGACATTCTTTCACTACGCTTTTTTTGCTTTTTCTTTCTTTTAGTGCAAAAGATGATCCGTCCAACAGGATGTCCAGGATGGGAGCAATGCCTACACCATTCAAATCAACTGGTGACATTGCTACTCCTACTCTTACAGCTGTGGACACAAACAAAGAGCAGAAGTACCAAGATGACTCAGCAGGTCAGAGTCCAAAGGTTTTGGTTGCTACTTTTTCATCCCTGGTCACAGAATGTCTCATCCCTCAATCATGTTGACATATCTGGTATGCTCTTCATGTCAGACCCATCCTGACACACAGAGAAGAGGTCTATCTTTCTTTGTGCAATGAGAGAAGAAACACTTGAGATTATTTGAAGGCAGTTGCTTATTAGAATTACCACCTCCAAAAAAGCAAGTACTCTCCTAGAGCATCTACTGTTAGCTTGTTGCCCTAAGCAGTCAAATGAAGTCAATCTAGCTTGCCTGGAACAGTTGTGTATCCTTTGCTTGAACTCTTTGTTCTTTTTAAGAATTAAAAAAAGAAGGGAAATAAATTAATTCTAGTCAGACATTCTTGATGTTTAAGTCTGTATTAGTCTTTGGCATGGAGGTGTTCGATTGCTATCTGATAGCTAAAAATTGCTGCCATATATAAGATTTTCAATATCACAGTAACTTCTTTTGTCTTTGTTTCATGTGTTTAGTGTCTCAACCAAAAGCAGTTACACGGACGATTCTTAAACCCAGCCCAGAAGATGAAGCAATATATGGGTAAGACAGGACTTGCTGAGTTCTTTTGCACTCTTCCAGTGACCTGTATCTGATTCTTTGTTGCATGGCTTTGTGGGATTTTTTCCCCATTTGGAGTGATTAATGCTAAGAAGAGATGACATGGATTCTAATGTTGAAATTTGGAGTTCAACTTTGTTTTAGAAATATCTGCCAGGAAGGTATAGACTTGTCTTCTTCTACCTGAAAGGTATAGAACACCCTGTGCTTCTCTGCTTGCATGGGAACGTACACGATAGTTTTATTTTTACTGCAGAGTGTATCAATAGGAAATCAACCCACATGTTTTCTTTTGAGAGTTTCCAAATACAGAAATTGAAGAGAGAGAAGTGTTGAGATTGTAAGGAGAAGCCTAGAGATAAGGGTTTGAAGGTATTCTGTAGCTTGGAGTATTTTCTTAAATGGATTCTCTTTTTGGATCTTTTCTGGGTTGGACCCTGCATATGTTGTCATTGAAGTGCAAATTAATCGAGTGATTATTTTGGTGAAGGGGAATTTATAGTGCAGGCTTAGGGTATTACTGAGAATGGCTGACAGATAAGTAGTGTCCTCTGTGTTGGAAGGTCACTCAGTCATACAGCTTTTCTGACAGCAAAAAAGCTGAGCCTAGTCCGGTAGTGTTTGCTTTTGCAATATGAAGGGGCTGGTTGTAAACATACCAATCAGTATGTTATACTTGGAAATATTTCTTATTACAAGAAAACTTGAAGATTTCTAAAAACATGCTAAACTGCAAAGCAAATAGGTATAAATTCAATTCATATTACAACTCTCTAGAGTATAAAGGAAAAAATGAGTATGATTACTTATAACTCAGAGTATTTTCAGAAAAAAAGCAGCTGCTTATATGAGAGAGGATACAATAGGTAGGGAGCTATTTGGGGACCATTTTCCTGCTCTGTGTATGCCACTTAGTCACTCTTCCTAGTTTAGTTTCCACCCTGAAAAATGCAAATTCTCTGCTTCCTTCCATCACTGAAGAGTTACCTGGGTAAGTATAGCCTACATAGAGAAAGGAAGGGCAGAAGGATATTATTAATATGATTTTGTTGAAGGGGTTGCAGTTTTTTTCTGTTGACAAACCTGTTACTGTTGTATGCCTAATACCTGGTCGTACTTCCTTTTTCTACCTGTAAATCTTATAGTCCTAATACGAAAATGGTGAGATTCAAGAAAGCAGATAGCGTGGGTCTACGACTGGCAGGTGGAAATGATGTAGGCATATTTATTGCTGGAATTCAAGAAGGGACCTCAGCTGATCAAGAGGGACTGCAGGAAGGAGATCAGATTCTTAAGGTATATGTGCCAGAAATGTAAAAAAACTTCTTTATACTTTGTTTTGCTTCTTAGTGGAAATACGGAAGAAATTATCATCTTAGGAAATGAAATTACTGCTTTGAAGGGTGTGTGTGTGGTGGAGGCATCTTACAGAAATGAGTTTTTGAAGTAGAGTTGTGAACCAAGCTTTAGTTTGTTTGCAGTTTTGTGGAAAGAGCACTTAGAAGAAATAATCAAGAAAATGCTGCAAGATGGGACAATAAATATTTAGAAAATGCTTCTTCCTACTCTTGGAGGAGAAAAAAATTGAGGCCATCATAATTTTCTTCTTTCACCTTTCTCCAATTTCCTTATGTTATGGTGATTCATTTTTCCAGTTTCTTACTTATATCATCTGTGCTACTTTTCCCCTTCATTCTCCTTTTTTTCCTGAAAATTCAAATAGGAGGCTGATGTAATTTTCTCACTGCTTCTTTTCTCTTGCTCCTTTGGAGCCTGTTTAAGTTAAAGTAATCTAGCAGTGCACATCCAGGACCATGTAATTTCAAACAGATTACTGTTAATAGCTGAAATAAAATATTCACAGGAGACATTCATATTGACTTTAAAAAAATACATAATAAGGGAAGAGAATATTTAAGGTAATTTTAGATGAAACAAAAATTTCTCTTACTGATTTTTCAGCTGTTGAATTCTTTTTTTTCTTTTTTCTGTATGTAGGTAAACACTCAAGACTTCAGAGGCATTGTTCGGGAAGAAGCTGTTTTGTATCTTTTAGAAATTCCCAAAGGTGAAACTGTGACAATTTTGGCTCAAAGCAAATATGAAGGTAGGTGCTTTGGACATAATGTATGTGTATCCATGAAGCTTTTGAGCTCTGCTTTGTCAGTGAAACCACAAATAATTTGTCTTGTGCTTATTCTTGATAGCATTTTAGTCACTCTTCACTAGTTTAGAAGACAGCAGTATTCCATACGTATGAGGATGCATGTGTGTCATGTTTTTCAGAGTACTTCTCCTTCTCTTTCATTATTAGCAAATAGTATCTCTTAATCCTGAAGAGTGGAAGGTACTGTTTGTTTCTTCTGCTTTTCTGTGTGTAGCAGCTGGCAGAAGATATGCTGTTAGCATTCCTTTTCTGCTGTGTCTTGGCAGTCATAAGGGATTTGGTCAGCAGCAAATGGACAGTTTTATTGATGTTAAGAAGCAAGCAAAGCCTCTTGTTTTCCTATTGGAGACACAGCCTGCTGCAATACTGTAGTACCATAGCTGCCTTTTGCGTTGGAAATGTGCAAGTACCTCCCTTCCCCCGAGCTGTAAGGGCTGTATACATGCAAGTGTGGAACACTCCTGATAAAATGTGTGTAGGGCAATGAATGTGAACGAATGTCTGGGTTTTTACATCTTTTTCAGTGGACAATGAGAATTTCAAAACTGTATTCTCCAGAATCAGAGCCTAATCTTTCTATTAAGGGTAAAAGAAGTGTAAACTAAACGTCCTGTTTTAGTCTACAGAGACATCATGGCCTGCGGTAGAGGAGATTCATTCTTCATCAGGAGTCACTTTGAGTGTGAAAAAGAGTCACCACAGAGCTTAGCATTTACCAGAGGGGAGATCTTTAGAGTAGTTGATACACTGTATGATGGCAAATTGGGAAACTGGCTAGCTGTGAGAATTGGAAATGAACTGGAAAAGGGCCTCATTCCGAATAAGAGCAGGTAAGGTGGCACCCTGTCTTCCTTCCCATTGCTATAAGTAAGATTTTTTTCCTCCTAAGTTATTTTTGCTTCTTATGTCATGCCTTTCTTCCTTTTTATTCCCTCTTAAAAGAATGAATGGTTTTGTCATTACTTTTATAAGAATTGTGCCTGTAAAAACTGTGCATTTTAGAACCGTGGCACTGTGTAAGGAGACTATGAGAAAGGGTGGTGTTATCTTCGTACTTGAATCGTGTATTTTCAGCACAGACCTACAGCTTCTGCCTCAGCAATCAAGCAAGCTTTGACCACTAGTTGCTTCAGTTTGTTTTGCAGAAAATGTGTACTGGGTCCTATTTTTGCTTTTTTTTTTTGCTTTCACCCCTCCTGCTTCTTTGTGTGCCCACCATGCATCAAACCAAACCAACCAACCAACCAACCAAAGGCCTGACAACCAAAACTCTCTACATCTTAGGAAGCTCATGACTGTGTACAAGAATACTCTGATGATTAATCTTCTAGAAAAACTTCAGTGCTTGAATTTCTCATGTGTATCCTTATGGAATGCATTTCAAGAATTTATTCTGGGACTAATATTTTTTGGTAGCTGTAGTCTAAATTTTTGTGTGAAATATTTTTGCTTAAATGTGCTTATACTGTTAAAATTCATGGGAAGTAATAGTAATATAACTCGGTTAGAAATGGTCATGGGTTTGATCTCTATATAGGCCATTTACTTAACAGTTGGACTTGATGATCCTTGTGGGTCTCTTCCAACTCAGAATATTCTGTGATTTCTGTGATTCTGAAGCGTTGAAATGTGCACAATGAGTAAAAGTATTAATCAGAAAGAAAACCAAACCAAAAAAAACAAAACTAAAACATATTTTAGACTGTAGCTTTTAAGTTCTTTAGTGTGGTTGTGATTTTACAATGGAATAAAAAGCTCACAATTGCACTATGCATGCCAGTTCATGAAATATGGTCTTATGTGACTTCCGTGTCTCTTTCCTGGTTACTATATTGTCTCTTCTCTGTTAATTGATCTGACCAAACCATCCTTTGTTTCTATGCTATAGCAACTTAATTTATAAGGCCCAAGGAATAGAGAATAGTGTCAGTAATCTCTTAGGCCTTAGTTCTTAGTTGCACTCTCTCACCACCTCTTTACAGTAGCATTCTTTTATTTATGCTAGTATAATTTACAGTTTAAGACCTCAGTACTCATTTCTGCCCAGCAGTTTGTAGCTGTGGCAAGTCAGAACTTTGTTCTGACAACGTGTTTGCTTCAAGGCAAAGGCACCTGGACTTGTCTGTTTTTTCCTTCACTCACATCTATATGGCAAATTACCTGTTGCAGATTCAAAACACATTGTTCTTCAGTGAAAGCACCTTTGCCCTCTTTGAGTAGTTCTGTACAAATGAACTCTCTGCTTTCTCTGTCAGAGCTGAACAGATGGCCAGTGTTCAAAATGCCCAAAAAGATGGCTCAAGTGACAGGGCAGATTTCTGGAGAACACGTGGCCAGCGATCTGGAGCAAAGAAGAATCTGAGGAAGAGTCGTGAAGATCTGACAGCTATTGTATCTGTGAGCACAAAATTCCCAGCTTATGAGCGAGTTCAGTTGCGTGAAGGTGAGACTGTGCATTTATTGCTGGCTGGTTTAACATCCAAATGTTTGGTCAGCTAAGAAAGTGGTTTCTAACAACTTCTGACAGTCTTAAATTTAACCGGCAGAAAGTGATGACATTTTTCCCAGAATGCAAATTTCTGGATGCTATAAACTAAGAAATTATGTTATGCTTTTAAACTACTGCTGTTTCCTTTCCCTCCAAATTACACATGCCAGTTTTGAGGTTTAAATCTTGTTTCCTCAGCTAGCTCTTCCTTGACTAGCTCTGAAAGTACAATCCATGTGCCTGAGATCAACCCCAGTCTTCATAAATACTGCTTCGACATTAAATTTAGAGCAAATAGAATCCAGTTATTTTCAACAGATTGTCCAAATATAATCATGGTTGATGTGGTCTCTCTCCATGATTCTGAACTAGCTAGTGATGTTGAGCCGGTCAAGATGTTTTTCTGGGTATTCGCACATGACAGTGTTCTGGAGTACAGCTAACAGTAGAGATTATTTTAAGGAAGCTCCCAGATATCTAGATGAAGACTGAGAAACAGAATGGCGTCCCTCCATTAACTCTGAGGACTGGGTTTGCACTTGCTTTGACATGAGCATAACGTAGTTTTACATTTCTTTGCTTCTTCCACCTGCCTTGCAGTTTTTTTAGCATTTTGTATCTTTTTTCACGCAAAACCCACTGTGTAAGGTTCATGCAGTTGGATGGATGAAAAGATTAATGTATGTTTTCAGATGCAGAATCTTCTAAATGCAACTTCATTAGAGGGAATAAGGAAGCTGATGTATTAAAACAGTCTCTTTTGCTTTCTCAGCTGAAAAACATAGCACAAACAGTATCCTGTTGCACAAACTTTTGAGAAAGAAACTTTTTAAATTTATTTAATATCTTCAACTTATAACTTTGCATAGTAACTGAGGATCTTGTCTGTTATATATAAAATCAGTCTTCTCAGACTTACCTTTTTTCCAAAATTTTTCTTTCAGCTGGTTTTAAGAGACCTGTGGTCATATTTGGCCCTATTGCAGATGTTGCTATGGAAAAGTTGTCAAATGATTTGCCTCACCTGTACCAGACAGCAAGTAAGTGGCCCTCCTAGTTTCTTTTTCATTCTTAAGTTAGAGAATTGATAACTTGATAATCACAGCTGCCTGCCCACTCTAAGATAAGCTAAAATGTTGTCTTTGCAGAGACAGAACCCAGAGATGCAGGTTCAGAGAAATCGACTGGGGTGGTGCGCTTGAACACTGTGAAGCAAATCATTGAGCAGGTAGAGTATTTCTCTGAAAATTGCTTATGCTCAATGTCATGTTGTTTCATTTGTTTGCTCCTAAAGCTTGCAGAGTACTCAAATCTTCACTGCATTTATTTCTGTAATAAGCAGACTTGGCTTAATGATAAAGCTGTTTTGAAATTGTTCAACAGCAATTTTTGTAATTTTTATAGCTTTGAACCTGATATTAGAAGTTAAATTCTCCTTCCTTAGTCCCTTCTAAATTTGGACAAAGGAGCATCTGTGTTTCACTATATGCTTTCTGAATTTGCCAGGGAGGCTTTACTGTCAGGCAGTGCTCTAATTGCTCTTACTGTCATCAGAAATGTAACATTCTAAATTTGATATAGCTGTGCAAAAACATCCAACAAGTTGTGGTCTTATTTGGACAAAAATACCCCGGCTCTCCTAGGATTCCGTGCTCCAGTTACCTCCTTGTTCCCCACAAGCACCACATTGACTGGCCTTTCTTTTTAACAGGATAAACATGCTCTGTTGGACGTCACTCCTAAAGCAGTGGACCTGCTAAATTATAACCAGTGGTTTCCAATTGTGGTCTTCTTTAACCCAGACAGTAAGCAGGGTGTGAAGACCATGAGGCAAAGGCTATGTTCTACATCAAACAAGAGCTCGAGAAAACTTTATGAGCAAGCAAATAAACTGAAGAAAACTTGTTCCCACCTCTTTACAGGTAAGGAGGAATGTCTGTCTAACCTGTTTACCTGCTTATCAGGAGGGTAGTGGATGTGACTGTGTGAGTCTCGAGACATCTACTTGTTATTCTGCATAGTAATTTACGTGGGCTGGAACTAAAAGGGGTGGAAAGGTATGGTCATGAGCAATCCCTTCCATCACATTTTTCGAAGTTTCAAAATTCTAATGCAAAAAAAATTGTGAGCTGATGTACTATCATTAAAAGGTAAGTGATTTAATCAGTTTGGAAATAGACAAAAAACTAAAAATACCATGCTTCTGTCAGTGATCTAAAAGAAATGGCTGTTTAACATTCTCACATAACTAAACCAAAAAGTGTGAAACAGCAAAGGATGGATAATGCATTGCATTTCCTGTGTATATATACTTTTTCCTTCAATTTTTACAGCAACCATCAATTTAAATTCAGCCAATGATAGCTGGTATGGTAGTCTGAAGGATACAATTCAGCAACAGCAAGGAGAAGCGGTATGGGTATCGGAAGGAAAGGTAAGTAGTCAGTCCATACTCTGTGAAGCTATACAGATGTCTCAAAGTATCTCTTACCAGTAAAAATTGTTCAAAATTTTGTTTGGCAGTGATGAATAGGCTAGACAACAAGTCAGTTAATGTCTGTCTTGGTAACAAAAAATAATACTATTTGTTGTACTTTGGAGCTTTCATCACTAATGCTGTGGATAGAGAATGATGAGGGATCAACTTCTACAGGACTTTTCATTGTGATTCTGCATTAGTTTCAGTTCAGCAAAGTTTTTACTAAGGAGTTGTTTGGCGTGATGTTGAGACTTAACTCGACTCTAATTCTTATTTATTTAGTCTTTGTTCCTTAATTCTCTACTGACTTTTCTCTAGATGGATGGCATGGAAGATGATGCCGATGATCGTATGTCTTACCTTACTGCAATGGGTGCTGACTATTTGAGTTGTGACAGTCGGCTGATCAGTGACCTAGAGGATACAGATGGAGAAGGAGGGGCATACACTGACAATGAACTTGATGAGCCCTTGGAGGAACCAAAGATTTCATCTGTTAGCCGGTCCTCTGAGCCTGTGCATCATGAGGAGGTGAGCTGATTGGATTTTTCAAAAAATCAGAGGGTTTTTTTTTAATTGGAGCTTTATCTTGCTTTTCATAGTGTCTCAGAGTCTACACTATATAGAGCAAAAGTAATAGTTCTGCTTTTCTGCCTAACTTTATAGATTTCTTGATGATGTTTCATCACCTTGAACTTTGCAATTACATCTGCAATTGTAGTCAGGTTGCTGACAGTCATTTGACTCCTAGTAACTTTTCCCAAAATAATAAACTTGAGAGAGAGGAAAAATGATTGAATTACTGGCTACTGCAATGTTTTTGTCTCTTATTTTCTTTCACAGAGTTTAAAAAAATTTACTTCTGAAACAAGGGCTCAGTTGAGAAAAGCTGGTAGCAGGGAGATCCTTAGAGAACCGAGTCCACCTCCAGCATTCAAGCCTGAACCACCTAAGGTAAATTTGTAGAAACAAATCTGAACGTAAACTTCCTCTTTCTGGAAAACTCTCCAGGGTGACACATTGGAAAGGATCATATAGGAATGATCAGAGACTAGAAAACATTATAAATGTGGAGAGAAGGTGTTGCAGGATTAAGCAGAGAGAAGACTTAACAGTTCCTTTCAAATATACGTGTTCATATGGAATAAGAAAGTAGACTACTTCTTCTGCCTGTTAACAAACTGAAAGGCACTTCTTTAGCTCAGCAAAAACAAAAGTGGGCTAATCAGCAGGAAAAGCATATCTGATGGCTATTACTGTGAAACACAAAATCAAAATCTACCACCTCTGGCTATCACTAGAAATTGATGTTAACTACAGTTTATTCAAACATTGCTCAGGAGTGATGGGGGGCAGAGAGGCGCAAAAATTACAGTGTCTGGACACCATTTTATTTCAGCAATTCCTGATTTCCCTGGACCCCAAAGTCCTTTTTTTGTGAGGATTGGTACCCTCACATTCTGCAAAGTATTCAAAATACAGTCCAAGTCTGCCTTGACAATGAAGATCGAGTAGAGCAAGACGTGTAAGGAAAACAAAAGCGGAATATAAACCAGAATTGGATCCTGTGCACTTTTAAACTCCTGATACTGATAATCCACTTTAGGTAGTACTGAAAAATTATTTGAGGCATCAGTTTTCTCCATGCTGTACCCTAACACACATTGTGTACTCTGGTAATCCTTAACAAATAGGACAAACGAGTCTAAATGTCCTAGTTGTCTATAGGCTGATTTGTATTCTATGAGGATATGGCCAAAATGTTGCAGCAGTTCAAATACCTTTCAAGTGTTTGTTTTGTGTTTTGCCTCGGGAATGAGGATGGATTTGAGGAACACAGTGTTAAAGAATAAGTGCGTAAGTTTACTGTAGTGGAAAACAGTAAAGAATTACAAAAGAAACAGTGGCTTGTGAAAGGATACACTTAGCAGTGCATCTAATCATTCCTACAAAGGAAGTGTTAACAGCAATTAAGAGAGAGATACATCGCCAGTTACCCTATATACATTGCCATCATCCAGACTGCACTTCAGCTGGGCAGCCCCAGTCATAGCGAAGGACTGGAGAACCTCTTTCTGGTAACTGGGAAATCCTACACAGTGCGTCCACTCATAGGGTGAAGCCTCCATCTTTGCTGTGAGAGGGTCCATCTTATACAGTGTTAAACAAACTAGCTTATGTCACTTGATTGGTGTGGAAAAACAATTTGGCTTTATTCTCTCCTTGGTTTTCCCCTGAAGCCTGGCCAAGGGAGGCAATTTAGACTGACTGCTATCATATGCCCCGTGGCCTTGACTAGCCTCTAAATACAGAACACTATGGCTACATTTATATCTCAAATATGAACCAGCTGCAACCACGTGAGGCCTACTGCTTTTGTGACCTTGGAACACATACAAACCTTACTAATTACTAATAATATGCTGTGCTAACAAGCATAAATCTGTACTCTTAAAGCATTACTAAGGGTTGTATAGCATCTTGGTTAATAAGCAGATATAGGGCTAAATTCAATAGTAGGTTAAATATAATATTAGGTTGAAAGAATCATCTATGGGTCAACTCCAGCTCAGGGATACCCCCAGCATTACAGTGTTACATCATATGAAGATTGGCACTGTCAAATACATATGCAAAGTGATTAATTTCAAGTTGAAGCCCTCTTTTGAAATGAAAATTACAAAGTTGCTGATGTAAACTTTGTTGGTGTGTTTTATACTTGCAGGGAAAGTTACAAAACAAAGAGGATCTATATGACTTCCCCAAGAACTATGACTCTAAATCAAGTAATGTTGCTGTCAGCAGTGCAACTTCAATTATTTCAGCTAAAGCAGCACCCCCACCTGTTTCTGTGAAACCTGCCTTTGGGCGTCCTATTCTGAGAAACTCTCAGCCAGCAGTTCCACCTGCAGAGGAGGAGGAGGAGGAGGAGGCAAAATTGGAAGAGGAAGGAAGCGAACAAGAAAACACTCCAAAATCGGTATTGAGGAAAGTAAAAATATTTGAGGAGATGGATCATAAGGCGAGGATGCAAAGAATGCAAGAGCTACAAGAGGCCCAGAATGCCAGGGTATGAAGAAATGTATTTCCCCCTGCTGTGCTTTTCAGCCTATAGGGCAGCCTGAAAAATGATTATATATTTGTAGGAATATCAGTAAGATGTTATCAATTTTTGCTTTGATTGTTTCAGATGTAGCTGTGGTCTGCTAGGTCCTTGATCCTAGTATAGTATCCTTAATAATGGATAGACTTAAAAAGAACAGTTATTTTTTCTACTTTCTTTTAAAGCTTGAAATAGCCCAGAAGCATCCAGATATTTATGCTGTCCCAGTCAAAACACAGAAGTCAGAACAGAACTGGCCACAGCCGATGAGGTAAAGTGTATCCAGTTTTAAGCATTCTGTTCTGATTGTTTACTTCACTAGTAGGAGGAAAACTATCTTGCCAGTTTTTGTTCATACAAATTCTGCTGCCTTGGTATAGTGTTTTGTTGTTGTGCCTCAACAATTACTGTAAATGATGGGGCATAATTTCAGTCAGCTCTTCTTGGGTTTGGGAATTTTTTTTTTTCTTTTAGTTCATTGATAGTATTTGAGTCATCTAGAAAGAAACATTATACTTTTTCACTCAAGTATTTGCAGAGCCAGTATTTGCAAAACTAACGAGGGAAATGTCAGAAGGGACAGGAGCAATGGCTGAAAACTCTTGGCTCAGGGAATAAAGTGCTGTAAAGGTATTGATGTCTGTGTGTGCACAGGGGTGTTCAATAGCTTTAAATCTGGCATTTTTCCAGGTAGGTTGAGTAGATCAAATCTGAGCATCATCCTCCAGCTTGATGGAAATGAGATGCCTTTCCAGATAGGCTTACCATGGCCATGCAATTGTTTATGGGCTAGAAGGAGGTTTATTTGCTCCATGGGACTTTTTAAGTTGTTTGCTCCATGTGCTTAAGTTGCCATAAAGCAAAAACTAAGTATAAATATTTTTCAGCTTTTTATAATGGAAGTAAACATTATATCTCTCTCTCTCTTTCCCTATCTTGCTTTGTTAGCTCCAGACCTCCAGAACCCCAGAAGCCTCCTATTAGACCTTACCTGGAGAACCGCTGCAGTTATGGCAGTGATGCAGAGGAGGAGGAGGAGGAGTATCGTCGTCAGCTGGCAGACCACTCTAAGAAGGGGTATTATGGACAGCCATCCAGATACAGAGACACGGAATTGTAGGCTTGCCTAGTATGTCCATGTCTAACACTCTTCTGAGATTTCTTCCTTCGCAGCCAAAGTGGAGCAGTAGTTAATCTTGAAAAGCTATATTTTTGTTGGGGGTGGTATTAGGGTGTACACTACTCAACTCAGACATATCTATACACTGGAACTGGAAGAGTTCGTTTTTGGGGATATTATTTTGTCAGCATCTATGAAAAGAAATCACTATTGCCTGAATGCTATTGCCTGTTTTATAAGGACCAAATCCTTAAAATTTGTGTTAATTCTTGGTATTTTTCATATTTTAACATAAACCCCCTTTTTTCCTTTTTCTTAATGCTGCCTTTTTGGACTGTTCTGCTGTGTTATGAGAGTATGATCCCAGAGATACACTTCTTAATGCAATAGAACTAAATGTGAAAGTGTATTTGAAGAACAGTAAGTGCCTTTTAACAAGAAGCATCTGAAGCTGTTTGTTTTGACATCTGATACTTGGTGCAAAGCCATAACACACTAAAAGGGGATTGACTGTTTTACCTGTCTTTTATTTTTTATCAGCTTCATGGTAACAATTTTCCTTGCATGTTATTTTTCTAAGTTCATAGATGCATATGCAATATTTCATAAATACTTACTGTACATATTAAAGGTGCAATTGACTGGGTGATTGGAAAAGACCAGGATGTGCTTAAACAGAAAAAATTATGTAGAAATTCAGTCACATATTAAAATTTACACAGACTGCAAATAATAAAGGATATATTCTAGACAAACCTTGTGTATCTTATTTTTTTTTTTTTTGAACAGCATTAGTCTTCTAGAATTGCTGAGTTTCATAAATAAACTGAATAAACTGTTTCAGTTCATGTTCTCATCTCCTGCTGTTCAAGTAACTGGGAAACGTCACCGTTGATGTGCTTCACACTGTTCTAAACATCATTTTAAAATCTGTTGTGATTTAAAACTGATGCAGAACTATGGAATTCTTGCATGAGACTTACCTTTTAGAGTAGTAACTCCTGCCTCACCATTTCTGCTCTTTATCCTTAGTTGTGCTATATTGAATAAAAATTCCTGAAAGGGTCATAGAGAATTTTTTTTTTTATCATACAATATGAAAGATAGTTTTCTAATGGTTTTCTAAATGTAATGACCCTTCCAATCCTAACCATTCTATGATTCAATATTAGAAAAAATTTCTTCACCCAGAGGGTGGTTGGGCAGTGGAACAGGCTCCTAAGGGAAGTGGTCACAGCACCAAGCCTGACAGAGTTCAAGAAGCATTTGGACAATGCTCTTGGGTAACTTGGGGCTGTCCTGTGCAGGGACAGGAGCTGGACTTCAATGATCCTTTTGTGTCCCTTCCACCTTGGGACAGTGCATGATTCTACAATACTCCCTTAAAACAGAAAAGGTAATATTTTCTTGTTGAAGCAACAGAATAAATGCATAGCAGGTGAGGAAACTTAAGCTACTCAAATTAGAATCATAGAATAATTTAGGTTGGAAAATACCCTTAAGATCATCAAGTCCAACTGTAACGCAAACAGTGCCAGGTCCACCACTAAACCATGTCCCTACTGCATCTACACATTTTTTAAATATGTATGTATGGAGATGGTGACTCAAGTGCTTTCCTGGGCAGCCTGTTCCAATGCCTGACAGCCCTTTTTATAGAGTTATTTTCTAATATCCAATTTAAACCTCCACTGGTGCAACTTGAGGCCATTTCCTCTCATCCTGTTGCTCGTTACTGGGGAGAAGAGACCGACACCCACCTTACTACAAACTCCTTGTTGTAGACAGTGGTAAGGTACCCCCCTGAGCCGCCTTTTCTCCAGGCCAAGCAACTCCAGCTCCCTCAGCCTCTCCTCATTGGGCTCTCTTCACCAGCTCCATTGCCCTTCTTTGGACATGCTCCAGTGTTGCCTAAAGTGTAGTGTAGTGAGTGAGAGGCCCAAAACTGAACACAGGATTTTAACTGTGGAGTCACCAGTGCCAAGGATGTCCCTTCACTAGTCCTGCTGGCCACACTATTTTTGCTACAAGACAGGATGCCACCTGGGTACACTACTAGGTCATGTTCAGCTGCTGTTGATCAGCACCCCTAAGTCCTGTTCCTCCCGGAAGCTTTCCAGTCACTCTTCCCAAAGAGGAAGGACAGGACCTAGCACTTGGCCTTCTTGAACCCCACTGGCCTTGGCCCATGTATGCAGGCTGTCTGCATCCCTCTGCAGAGCCTTCCTGCACTCCAGCAAATCAACACTCATATCCAACTTGTCATCACCCTCAAACCAACTGAGGGGGCACTTGATCGCTGATAGGATATCAATATAATATAAATATGTGATATAAATACACAGAATACAAATAATGGAAATATATTGATTTAGTTGCAGTGTAACGGAGCTAAGCAGTTGCTTTCTTAGATAAGCGCTCGAGGCCAGTCCATACCGCGGCGAAGCTACAGATCCCGGCACGCAGGGCTATTCCCAAGGCAGGGACACCGGCGAGCCCCGTGTGTGGGCACAGGAGCCACCCAGCCCTGAGGGAGGGCCAGTGGAACACAGCGGGGCAGGGCCGCAGATCCCCCTGCTCCCTTCCCAACCTGGCTGAAGAGGCAGGCAAAATATCCTGTAAGCAGCTGGGAGGAGTCTCACAATCTCTGGGCCCTGTTCTTATGGGGACTTCATATTGCCAGATTTCTGCTGGAAGTACAGCAGATGAGGAGAAGGCTGAGGTACTGAATGCCTTTTTTGCCTTTAATAGCAAGACTGGTTGTCCTCAGGTTACCCAGCCCCCTGACCTGGAAGACAGGGATGGGAAGTAGATATATCAATATCTTTATCAATGACGTAGACAGTGAAATTTGGTGAAACCTCAGCAAGTTTGCAGATGAAGCACTCAACACCACAGAAGACAGTGGGCCAGTAAGAGCCTTGCGTATGTAGTTTAACAAGTCCAAGTGCAAGGTGCACATAAGCCAAGGCAATCCCAGACATGAGTACAGACTGGGGAATGAACTCATTTAGAGCAGCTCTGAAGAGGAGGACTTGGGGGTTCTTATGGATGAAAAGTTGAACATGAACCACAGTGTGCACTAGCAGCCCAGAAAACCAACCACATTCTAGGTTACATCAGAAGAAAGGGGGCCAGCAGGTTGAGAGAGGTGATTCTGCCCCTCTACACTGCTCTTGTGAGACCCCAGCTGGAGTGCTGCATCCATATCTGGGATCTCCAGCATTGGAAGGACATGGTCCTGTTGGGTCAAACTCCAGAGGAGGGCCACAAAGATGATCAGAATCACCTCTCCTGTAAGACAGGCTAAGAGAATTGGGATTGTTCAGTCTGAAGAAGAGTATGCTTTGTGGTGACCTAATTGCAGCCTGGAGGGA
This sequence comes from Empidonax traillii, assembly GCF_003031625.1. Taxonomy (NCBI): domain Eukaryota; kingdom Metazoa; phylum Chordata; class Aves; order Passeriformes; family Tyrannidae; genus Empidonax; species Empidonax traillii. The sequence goes on along the minus strand of NW_020955290.1, from coordinate 759,688 downwards.
GTCTACAAGAAAACTGGAGAGGGACATACAAGGGTATATAGTGGTAGGACAAGGAAGCATGGCTTCAAGCTGGAGGAGGGTAAACTTAGATTAGATATTAGGAAGAAGTTCTTTACTGTGAGGGTGGTGAGGCACTGCAAGAGGTTGCCCAGACAAGTTGTGGATGCTCCATCGTTGCAACTGTTCAAGGCCAGACTGGATGAGTGTCTGAGCAACTCAGTTTAGTGGACCCCCCATGGCAGGGGGGTTGGAACTATAGGATCACAGAATCATTTAGGTTGGAAAAGACCTCTAAGGTCGTCAAGTCCAACCACTGACTGATCACACTGTCAACTAGACCAAGTGCCAACCAGATGTTTACTACAAAGTGCTACATCCAGATGTTCCTTGAACAACTGCAGGGATAGTGACTCCACCACCTCCCTGAGCAGTCAATTCTACTGCTTAACAACCCTTCCTGGGAAGAAGTTCTTCCTGATGTCCAGTCTGAACCTTCCCTGGTGCAACTGAGGACTGTGTCCTCTTGTCCTGTCACTAGTTGCTTGGTAGAAGAGGCTGACCCTCACCTAGCTACAACCTCCTTTTAGGTGATTGTAGCCAATGATAAGGTTACCCCTAGGCTTCCTTTTCTCCAGGCTAAACATCCCCCAGCTCCTTCAGCTCTCCTCACAGGACTCAGAAGATGCCTTCCAACCCAAACTGTTCTATGATTCTATAAGGGAGAAGACTGGTAAGTTATAGCTGTGGTGAAAACCATAATGGAGAAAAATTATTTTCTTATAGCATGGGCAGTGTCAAGCTAGCGGGCAAGGAAGCTGTCTTGTGCAGTGATAAGACAAACTGATGGCTTAAACTACTTTGTTCTACATGGGCTTCTTAAAACTAGTGTGTTTGGAATTAATGGAGAAAAGAAACTGGTATCTAGAATAGATGAAATGGTCTAACATAGGATAGCTATGAGAGGTCAAAAGCATGCTATTTTGCAGGAATGTTCCTTCTCAGTGCTCTGTTTTCCAGCATATACATAGGCCAAACTTAGACTTTCCGTTTGCCTTGGTGCCTGAGATAAAAGTTGGATAGCAAATATGCAGGGAATTCCTCTATTGCATTATAAAATATAAATGAAAAATACAATGGAAAAATCTGCATTAGAGAAGTCATTGACAGCATTTTAAAGATATAAAATCATGCATTTTCTTAGCCTTAGTATTTTGTAATGGATACATATATAGCTAGATGATCCTTCAAGGTCATATCTTTTTTGCATGGCATCAAAGACATAACCTTTCTAGAATAATGATCTGCTACATCCACTTGGAAATACAGCTGTGCTTTGCCAACTTTTTTCCTCCTTTCATTATAGGTTAGAGTGATTGGTGTGTGCTTCACCCACAGGAAGAGAAATAAACAACAATCTGCAGCTTTGTATCACTCAGTTACTTCTTGCAGTTATTACATTTAATGAATTGTTTGTTTCTGAATGAGGCAATAAGGGTAAATGTGTCCTGGTTTGCTTAGTACAGTAATCAAGAAACGGGATGAGTGGGGAAGAACAATTAATTGTTCTTTAAAAAAAAACAACCAAACATACAAAAAACTCAAATACAGAAGCCCTAAACCAAACCCTGGTGGACTAAGTGTAACTTTTGTGAGGAGGCATGGACAACTGATCTGTTATCACAGACAAGAGAATAAAACACTTGGGCCTAGTGACACCCAGGATAGCATCTCCAGCTCTTCATTGAGAAGACAAAACATTTTTGCAAGAGGAAACAAAGAACTTGCATGTCTGGGAAATACAATGAGTATGAAGAAGTTTACCGTTTAAATCAGTAGAGGGATTAAAGTCATATAATGATTACAGTTTTGAAAAAATACTTGTGCATAATTTATGGAAATAGCTGTAACATTATGTAATAATTTTCTCAAAGTACATACATTTTGTATTGATTTCATGATAACTTTGATATGTTAGTATTTTTTCAAAAGTGATACATCTTCATGGCCATATTGCATCTAAAACTATAATGCACTTAGGCCATTTTTCCAAAGTAATTCCCACTAAGTGAAAAAATTCAGTTCCATGTTACACATTTTGCATCCCACTCTGATTGTTTGTTACTCTTTTTAGCTAATACTGTCATAGGTGATAGGAGATACATTTTCCCTCACACTGGCAGTAACATCTAGTTGAAGGTTGCTTAAGCAACATCAGGGCATCCAAGGAGTTTGCTTATGAAAATAATCATGCTCAGCCTAATTTGTGACATTTTAAAACCTCCCAAATACCTATGTGCTGAACATAAAGGAAGCACTAAAATAGTATCATCAGTCTGCTCAGTGACTATCAGACTGGGAATCAAGCCAACCATATAGCAATGGGTGCAACAACAGGAAAAAAACTACTGTAGGAATGAGATGAGCCATGAGATACGCCATAGGATATCTGGTGAAGGGATTTCCAAGAGATATGCTGCACTCAGCCCCTCTGATCTCTGAGGACTGGCTGGAAAGCAGGGGTGTTTATTTTCTTAGGTCAAGAAATACAGAGTCTCAGACTGAAAAACCAGTTTTTCTGACCCCTTCATCCAGACAATATCACCTACAGACCATTGCTTTTACCTTTTCATATATATTCACAGGAGGCAGGGGAGGCAGGAAAACTAGCAGTTTAAGACTAGCTTGCATCAAAATACAATCAAGACCAGAAGTCAGATTTCCCAAGGTACTGTGTTGGTTCTAACCTCCTCTATTATATGGCTAGGGAAAGCAAATGGCTGAATTTTAGAGTATTTTTTGTCTTCTCTATTAATTCTCTTCCCATTTAATGTCATAATTCAGACCTGAACTCAACTGGTGTTAATGTTAACTATTGTTCAGTTATTCATATGAGAGGAAAAAGAATATTGCATCCAAGTATCTAACTTGTTCCCCTGTATTTGTATTTGCATGGCACTTACAGTCTCTAAGTGAAATCAAGGCCTCATTTAATTAGCAGAGTGCATGTTTTAAAACCCACAAAGGTATATTAATACATATACACATCTTTATACACACACATATACACATTTTAATGATATGACATCTATCCTTTGAGTCTAAATAGTCAAGAGAAATAAAGGTGAGGAGACAGAAAATATTTTCCCTGAAAGAAAGCTTAACTGAATCTTGGAAGTATAAATCATGATAAGGAGACAGGATGGCAGTAGCATTCAACAGGTCCCTGACTCATCATTGCAAGCGTTTCTTGACTGCAACATGTTCTATATCTGGTAAAATATTAAGAAAATAAGTATTTCTGAAACTCTTTATTTCAAATTCTAATACTTTGTTTAGAATTTTTGAATAGATAGTCTGACATATATATAACAATCTAATATCCAGCTGAAATAAAAAAGAAAGTTGCAAAAAAAAAAAAAAAAAGACTATGAAGTCATAAAGCAGAAAATGAAAGTGTTCTCAAAAGCATACAGAAGGGGGAAAACCTTAAAAACCAAAAAATGATGAACGAAAACTTCTCCTACAGAATAATTAAATTTCAAGATTTTGAAGAAACAGGAGCCTACGAATGCCTTCAAAGCATCACAGCCTGTCTCAGAATTTATAGACAGACAAGGAAGAATACTAGAGCTTGCTTTATCATGAATGCTTTTGGTTGGATACAACTTGGCCTCATACTGTTGTGTACCACCGTCATCTGCAGTCATCAGTGCAACCATCTTCTATTACAGCAAAGAAAAGTGATTGAAAACAGCCTACGACTTTTGGACAGAATGGGCAAAAACTTTCCTCAACAATGTCTAAGAGAGAAAATGTCCTTCAGATTTCCTAAGTGGGTTCTAGAGTCCCGACAGAAGGAGACTGTCAGAGTTGCCATTGAAGAGATCTTCCAACATATATTCTATATCTTTAGCAAAAATTTGACTCTAGCTGCTTGGGATGGGACAGCTTTGGATCAGTTCCAAAATGGACTTTATCAGCAAATTGAGCAATTGGAGGCATGTGTAATCAAAAAGCACACCCACTACTGTTGGAATAAAGAAGTCAGCAGACTGAAATTGAAAAAGTACTTCCAAAAAATAGACTGTTTTCTTAAAGACAAACAACACAACCTGTGCTCCTGGGAGATCAGCCGTGCAGAAATCAGGAGATGTCTCCAACTGATTGATAAAGTGACAAGAGAGCTTAACAACTAAGGTACAAAGATTTTAACCTCACATAAATTATACATTTATAAAGAAATATTATACATAATATTTATTATTGATTCTGTGATCTATCTTGTGGCATTGTTTCTAGTTCATTCTAACTGTATTTAAATAATTATGTTCCTGAAATTTATTTTTGCAAATGTAATGCATTATTAATGTAAATAATTTTTTCTACTCTAGCTATAAATTAGTCTATATGACTTTGCACTTAGATTACACATCCATTGTAAGATATTGTAACTTTATAATAGGTAGTGAAATCTTATGGTGTTTTCTACTGAGAAAAAGTGTTGCTACTTTCCATCTCTATTTCACCTACACATTTTCAAATCACGTATTTGTGAATTGACTACCCATCCCTCACCTTACAGGAATTGCTAGATTGTACTGATTGAGATTACACCAAAAATAAAGTATTATATTGATTATTTAAGTGGTCCTGACTTAGGCTGAGAACATGCACTTTTCTTTCAAAGTTTGTATCCTCTTTTCCAAGAATGTTGTTTAGTTGTTGTTTTTGGTTTGTTTTTTTTTTTTTACATTTGAGTAATTCAAACATTTGCTATGTTTGAAGATGTAAAATAATTCCAGAAGGATTTGTTTGCATAGGATATTTTTTGGCAGTAGTTACGGCTTCTGTAGTAACTTTTCAGTTTGACAGTGTTACTTATAACTGAAATGCATTTGCCTCGTCTAACTATTTGGGGCAAGGCTTTTATTCCTTCCTGCAATATTTCCAATTTGCTTAAACTTCTTTGAAAAGGTATCTGAAATAATAACTTTCTACATAAAAGTACCCAAAAGCCACATCTGCTAGTGGCACATCCTACTTGCTCATGGACATAGTCATCCTGGCTAATGCAATCTCAAACATCACCATCCAGTCCTCTGTTTTATTGCTCCATGAAGTCTGTCTCTTCTTGTTTGCTCAAAAATGGAACCACAGAAACATATAGACCTTGGAATTTCAATTAATTTCCCCTCCAAAACACACAGCCTTCAGTAATAATTATAATATAATCAAATTCTTTAGAATAGCTTGCAATAAATTGGGCCTGGATTTTACCCTTGGGAAATTGTCCCTGGGTAACTCCATTTCAAATGGTGTGTTTTCCCCGCTCATTTGTTATACATTAGTAACAGGGGAAACAGAGTTATATCCTGGATCTTCTACCCAGTGAATATTGTTAAAAATTTGATGAAAACCCCAATAACTTAAAAAAAAAAAAAAAAAAAAGCTGTTGCCTGTGGCCACTCCAATGTACATTTGGCACAGCCTTCTGGTATAAAGAAGCAGAGGAGAGAGCACATCTGCTCCCAGGAGATGGTCATATTAGTCCTGGAGGACTGAAGTTGCTACAGTTTAGTTTAAGCATCACATAAGGAGCCACTTTAAAGCTTTTCCTGATCTCCAGCCATTCAGAAAAGTATAATTCAAAGGGGTGAAAATAAAAAGGTACATCTAAACAAAAAAAGACTGATGTGAACAATGGCAATTTGCAGGGTGTACATACTCTCCTCACTACCACTCATCAATGCAAGCTAAAGAAGCACCAGGAGACATGGGTATCAGGTATGAAGCTCAAATACCAGAAATGAACCAGCTAGCAACTTCACCACTATCCAGAACAACATAAAATACCAAAGAAACAGAGTGAAATACTGGAGTAATTTTTCCATCTGGTGACATCCTGCCACAAACATTACAGCAAAATGTATATTTCTTGGCTTTGTAACTAAGAGAACTTGAAATGGCTACCACCATGGGACTATTTCAAATCTTATTTCTGTTGCTTGTTTGTTTTTTGTACTTCTTCAAACCTGTACAGTAAAAGCACATTCAGTCTACTTACCCTTCTGGTTCTGACATCCTTGGGTGGCTTCTGCAATGCAAGCTGTTATTGAAATGGCCTCATTTTTACAGAAACTTGGAAGAAGCATGAAATATTTTTCAGCTGTTGTCTCATGAAAGATTCCAGCTTTTATTGCCTAACCTGTCTGCAGTGAGAATATGTTAATTTATGGCCTACTAGTTGTTTAGAAACTCATACCATTATGCTTTCTTTTTAATTCATAAGTGTCCTTAAAAATCTCATTGCCAAATAAAAACCTGTTTTGATATATTTCAGTCATCATGGTATTTTGCAGTGCAAAAGAAAAAAAACAGAACGGGCACTAGAGGGCAAAGTGAAATTACAGACAAATATAAGAGTTGTGGGTTAATGTACACATGTTTTGGCAAGACAGCGTTTCAGTTCTTAAGAGCATGCTGCTTATCAGTAAAGTGTTATTGGGTTCATAGGAGGAATTGAAATAAAAATGAACTATTCCTAAAAGAAACAAGAAGATCTCAGAGATGGTGATGAGAGCTCAGAAAACAGCATTTGATTTCAATTACTTTTTTGCCAGCTGTGAAATAACAGAAATTATTTGTACTGAGACTACATCTAGAAGACATATATAAAGTTGGGGACTTTGCAACAGACGTAGTTACTCCACAAATAAAAAGGAAAAAGAAAATAGCAAGCCAGTGTGTCTTTGTTTTATTCTTACCTTTTAAAGAAAGGTAAGGATTCTTAAGAGAAAAGAAAGAAAGTTGGAGAGTTCAGGAGGTCCTCTCTCTTCACCTTGCCATTTTAACATTTTGGAGTAATCTGTCTTTCACAACCAGTGGGTTACCAGGTCAGCTGTATATTGTGTCCCTGGCTAATTGCAACCCTCTGGTGTTTCTTCTAGTTAGTATTTTTCTAGAAGTTAAACAAATGAGTCTTTAAACATGTATTATTTTCAAAAGGAAATTAATAAAATAGTGAATGCAAAGTCTCAAATCCCCACCAGAAATTTAGCATAGATGAAAAAAAAATCCTTCTAAGATGGGGCTGCATATGGGCCAGAAAGTTTCATAAACTTTTCCATAAGACTCACGCACCAGTGCTGTGCAGCACAGGTCCCAGTCACAGTTCTGCCAGTTCTCATGGTTTGTCCACAGCACCCTCCTTATCTGTGCTGTGCTGAGCTGTGTTGCACTTTTGGGGAAACTTTATCAAAAGTGGTAAGATTTCATCCATACAGAGTCAGTTTTCTGGAGTGGATTTACGGAACTGGGGTCGAAAGGCTTGTGTTCCACATGAAACTTCAGAATAGCTACAGTAGAATGTTTATTTCAGACTTTTTTTTTGGAAAAAAATTATTCACAAGGCACAGTCAAACAGCTTCATCCATAAGTTTGTCTTGTTCCACCAGGTCTGGCTTCATTAAGAAAAAAACACACCAAAACCAAACAAACAGAAATAAAAGCCTGTGGAAATAACTCTACAAATAATCACACAGAGTTAGCCCCATTCCCAGGAAGGACAGCTGTGAACTCCTTCAGAGCAGGTCTAGGGAAGTTGCAGGGGTGGCTGTGGTGGATCAGCCAGACAACCACCAGGGCTGGAGGGTTTGGGCTGAAGAGGGGATCAGGAACTGCCCATGGGAAGACAGTGCTCACATACTGCCAGTCCTCACCCCTTTCAATCCAGCCTGTCCCTTGGTTCAGGGAAGATCAAGAAAAGAGGGTGACAAAGACAGAGAATAAATCCTAAATGAAGGTGTTAGTTTTGACTGGCAGAATGAATTTACTTTGCTTAAAAATTTAACACAAAGCCAAAAGGTAAACAAAGCAGATAAGATTAAAATTAATACTTTCCAATAAGGTGACTTGCTTTTTAATATCCAAAAATCTTCCTACTAATCCTCATATAGGAAGGGATGAGTTGTTTGTATCAACATTTTCCACACTTCTGCTGACACCATGAAATCTTTAGTAAAGTGCAAGGGATTTTTCAGTGCTAAGAATTCCTAGAGGAGCAAACTCTGATGGAGAACACAAGGAAAATCTTTCTTCTCAGCATTGCAGCCACGCCAGTGCCACAGCCCAGCCTGCAAACTGGAAGGCAGCTGCAGTGCTACTGTGGGGCCACCCTTCTGCAGCCACAGACTGCCAACCCCACCTTGCTTCCAAACACCATTCAGGCTCTTCATTGCTTGTGTCCTGAATGAATTCCTTTTCTCTCTATACAACTTTAAAATTGAAATTCCCAGCTTATGTGAACTGGCAACCCTCCAGTATAATTTCAGTGGCACTGAGGAAGAAGCAATGGTAAGTGATGAGCAGATGAGTAGAGGGAAATCCATGTTCTTCCTCAGTTTTCTACACAAAAGGCTGAAAGGTTGTTTCATTTTCTAAAACTGACCTTGCTGAGCCCAAGCCATTACAATTAGGATCCTAAAACCACGTTACCTTCAACAATAAGGAATTGTGTTCTAAGCAAATAATATAATCTGCTTTTGAGTGTGTGAAAGTAAATACAGTTAACACTCCCTTCTAAAAAATAACTGTTAAAGCATGGCAATGCATTTGCAAAGTCAAAATACACATTAAGGAGATTAAATACTGAGATTTCAAATAGCATATGTGCCCCCTGCACACCAGTTACGACCACATCTATTCACTGTAACTCTTACTGTTGACAGTATTCCTCAAGTTTCTTATCTTGGTAGGACAGAACCTACACAACTTCCTCTGGACTTAGCTGGAATGATGTGTTATAGTTCATTTTCCTAGAAAGGAAATATCTTGACAGACATATTTATATAGAAAGCTTTTCTTCTACAAATAAAAATAAAGACCATTTGACTTCAATTATTTTTCAAAATGTTGCGCTCTCTCTTTAAGCAATTAATGTACTTCATTTTCAAGTGTCTTTGAATTTGAGGTGTACTCAATTCTGGTCTCCACTTTTTGGGAGAAGTTCACATTAGCTAGAACAGATTTTTTCTTGTGATTACAATATTTAATAATTAAATAATTTGATAATTAATTAATAAATTAATAATTAATAATTAGCTCATGGTGTTGTCCTTGTGGCAAGCATTAAATCCTGTCTGAGCTACTTATATTTAAAAAGGATTTATGCTGGCTACTATTACTCATCATTAAAAGTATTTCAAAATATTAAACTCTTAATTTTCTCTTTTTTTCTTTCTTTCTTTTCTTTTTTTTTTTTTTTTTAAGAATAATAGGGCACATATCCCTGTCCCTTCCAGTTTCCCACAGCTCACTATTTGTGCCAATTATTGATTAAACTTGCAGAAAATGTCAGAAGCTATTATCACAACTCCTATTATGAGTGACTTGGTAAGGACTACCACTTAAAAAAGGGAAATCTCCCAGCCCATCGAATACTAATTCCTCTTTATTATTGTAGTAACATATTTGATGGGTTCTCATTCAGCAATGAAACTGAGAGCAGTGAACTGGGAGGCACAGATACTGTAGAAGCATGACTCATTTTAGAATTGGGTATGTCTTTATTTAGTTAATCTTTTCACGGCCTTCCACCTGTGAATTTCCCACTCTGCTAAAAAGAAGCTGCTTGGGAACAAGAAAAAAGGACAGGATAAAGGATAAAGGAAGTCTTTTTTTAAAAATGGAGAATGAGGGATGGTATTTACATTGTTTCCTGAAAGAAAATTAAATTGTAAAAAATTGTCGCCTTTAAAAAAATAGATGATATCGTCCATGAATATGCAGATTCAGGTTCCCTAAGAAGAGTAAAACCAGGTTATAATAATCAGCCTAAAACATCATCCTTTACATCATAAAAATAAGTTCCTTCCATGTGAAAATATTTTAATGAAAAGCAGGATTAATGTGTGTTACAGAAATGCAATGGTTTGCATTTTTATCCTATGCAGAGAACACTGTCAGTAGCTTTCTATTGTTTACCTCAGCCTGGAGATTAGGGTAGTAGCTTGTAGCTTCAATGCTTGAAATCAATGCTTGAAAATAACGAATGCCCCAAATCAACATATTCCTAAGGAGTTGTGGGGCTGGTTATGAATACACAGCTCAATCTAGAGGCCATGTGATCTGCTCCCTCAAAGACTCACAGAAACTGACAAATAAGGAGGGTAAGTTGTCACATCTTCTCCAAGTGACATTTTGGGAGGTCAGGACAGGAACTGCCTGGGGGCTATTGACTATCTTCCATCATCCTTCCTCTTGTTGTGCTCCAGCTGTAGGGGAGTGGCAAGGAGATGCCACCAGTTGCTCTTTCTGAAATACCCTTGCCTTCATTGGGCCTGAAATGTCCCAAAAGGTGGTAAATGCAAAAGAAGGACAAAATCGAACAGACTGTGATTCTCTTTTTCCTTCAAAAGCATTTCCAAACTTCATTTTTCACCTGATAAAATTGAAAAGTTAATCATCCTACCAACTGTGTATCTGTTTGGTGGACCCTTGTGGCACAGTGCTTGGTCCCCCAGTATGCCTCTTGTCATCCTAAAGCAGTTAGGAACTTTCGTGTGACTTATTTAGATGATGCCACCAAGTCAGCTTCAGTGAGGCAGGTCCTGTTTGCAAGCTAGGGGATCTGCTGAATTTACAAAATCTCCAGGGTTTGAGAGGTGTGAACCTGGCACAGCTGCTGCTTCCTCTTTTGTCTGGTTTGAGAATACAGACAAAAACTATGACACTTTTCCCCATTACTTGCTTGCGGTGTGAAGATGACTTTGCTTCCCCAGCTGCCTCTGCCCAGCCTTCCTTTTCTCATTAGCAGTCTTAGCCACACAACACGAACACCAGCCGGCACTGTGCAAGTACTCTGCCTGCTAGTGAGAAATAAGAGCGACCAGTACTGCACCTTATCATCCCCAATGCCCCCAGGCAGCCCAGGATTTACAGTTTAACTAAAGCAAATAGCACTGGAGTGTGTGCTTCCAGTTAAGCACTTGTTTCAGGGCTGTGAGTTACCAGTGCTTAAAATAGCACAATCCACTGGCCAACACCTGCTTGAATTCACATAGACAAGAAACCTAATAATGGCAGAAAGGAGACATAAAATTAACAGAGACACTGAAAATTTAAGACACATAATTTCTTTTCTTAAAAACACATCTGCATATTGCTTTTATAGCAAGGATTTGGAAACAAAAGCTATGCAGATGTTTTATTTTGGCAATGTTTCCTATTTGAAGAGAATGAGATTCTTTCCGTATCACATGAAACCTTCCAAAGTTGCCATTACCTTTTCACATAAGTTGCAATGGTTCCTGACACAAGCACTGTGGCCAGACAGGACAGTTTTCCCCACCTCATGATGCAGGGAAACTAAATGTTGTAAAAATCTGTTTATATTTTGAGAAATCCAGAAGACTCAGGCTGAACATGGGCTGAACGGTCAAGTAGCTTGTTTCAAGAGATGTCAGCACTTACATACATTGATGCTGGTTGAGGTGTTTCTAGACAGAATTTTTTTTTACCAAAGCAACAGCTGGAGTGAAGAAGAAAGTTTATTTCCCAAAAATAAAAAGGTAGAATTTTTTCCAGGACTTATTTATTGTTCCCATATCCAGCTAATAATTATTCCAAAAGTATCACTGAATATTTGCTTTCATCTGAATGTCTTTGCAGATTACAAAATTGTTAAATGTTTTAAGCATAAAGGCCTTTCTCCAAAACCTGTGTGCCTGGAAGCTTTCCCACTTCTATCTAGTCTCATAAAAGTTATTACTTGTTGTTACTGATTTTCCTTTCTCATACCCATCACACTACAAAAACACCAGTGCAAATTGCACAGCTAAAGAGACCTACATGTGTTTTCAACTGAAAGTTGTACGCAGAAAAAACTCCTTGTATTTCAGAGAAATATTTTTGTTATTCTAATGTCTAGGACCAGGTTTGATTGGCCAGATTGACTACAAGCCCTGGCTGAATTGTATTCCACATCTCCCAAAGGAGAAATTGAATACCTACGTAAAAATAGATTTATAAACCCCTGTACTTTGGCACTACTCTTGCAGTGCATTGCCACTCCAATGAGTGCATTTGTAAGAGCACTACAGTTCAGGTTAGAAGTAGACTTTTGAGGTGAATTTTCTAGTCATTACCCCTTGCTATGCCTCATTCCTCACCACAGGGCAGGCTCCGAATGCACCAACATAATTCCTTTCACATGGACAACAGGATGACATGACTCCTATCACAGGCCATCGCCCCAGGAGATTTTTTTTTTTTCAGCAAGCAATGGGCATCCACTCCATAGGGCCAAGCTGTTGCCAAAGGAAAGCCCTAAAAATGCTTCAGAGGTGGGCAGCACCTCACCAGGCTCCTGCCAGGTTGTGTCATGGGTGGCCACCACCACGGACAGGAATTGGCATCCACCTTACAAGCCCTTGCAGATGCCCTTGTCATCTGTGTACGCTTTAGCTTGGCAGCTGCCCACAAGAGGTATTTTGCATGTCACAAAGCTATCTGAGCTTTTGGTGCTTTTAGGTATTTGGCTGATGTTTGAAAAAAGCTTTTCTTCCTGCTCTTAGATTTTATTACAGTGGTAAGCTCCACTCCTGCAGTATTAGTCACTCCAGTTGTCCTCCTAGAGGCAGTCAGTGGGGGCTGTTTTGCAAGAGCTCAGTGGAGCCTTTCAGTAGCCATTTGTTTAATTACTTAACCCTTAATTTTACACTGATGTATTATTTCCTCCTGAGAAAGAAATAAGTTCTTTAGCAAAAAAAATATGATAATTCTTGAGCAGTGCAAGTAAGATGCCACACAGACAGGAAAGCCAGTCATGACTGCATAACCCTTGTGCTAAGGTCCCAGGTGGGAGACATATCCATGGAAAACACTTTGCCCCACCGTGCTTGCCAGGAAATCATTCACTTGCCAGGGAGACATTTCTTACCTCCCCAGAACACAACAGGACAGCAGAGATGGTCCTGCCAGGAGCTCAGTGCCACTTTCAATAGGGATGAGACCTGGTAAGCCACTTTTTATCACTCTACCTACACGTAACTGCTCATTTTGTCCTCAGTGACTGCTTCAGTTATAGCATCAAATTTCAAATATCACTGTAGGATGGGATGGGATTTCAACACCAGTGCTGTGGGGAAACTTCTTTATTGGCAGAAGGGAGTTTATAAAAACATTAAGGCATTCTTCTTCATCTGATTTATGATGAGATATCCCAGACACTTAAGGGCAGAAGTAAACTAGGATGAACACATATTTTTCCTGCCAGTGGTGCCCATATTTCACAGGGACATGGAAAACCATTTCTAGATAAGAAGTATAAGATAAAGTATCTAGATAAGAAGTATAAGATAAAGATTTTTTCTCTATATGAAATAATTTAAAGTTCTCCTTTTATGTTGTGTAGTCTTCCTTGTCATTCGATAGTGTTGTTAGCATCGTTGTTGTGATGATGCTAAACATAAAAGAAAATTTTTTAATTATGCATTTATTCTCTCCAGTAATCCTTCAAAATGTTTTTCTGGGTTAAGGGATAAGGTTAGTGGGATTTACAGACTAGCTTACTCGTACAACAGCAACAAACAATTTAGGTTAGGTTAGGTCGGGCTAGGCTGGGCTGGGTGAGGAACAGAGCAAATGTAATGGAGACATTTGGGTTTAGAAGCTTCTTTCTCAGGAAGTGCAGTTTTGTTCCTGCTTAGTGCTACATACAGTGACGTCGAGTTGTCGGGTGGGGAAAGAGGAAAGAGGAGGGGTGATCTCCTAACGAACAGCTGTTGCAGCTGCAGAGAGGAAAAAGGAGAAAGCTCAGAGCAGCAGAAGTATTCGACCCCTGCAACAGGTAATATCTCTCGAGAACAGCTGACCTAGACTGCTCAAATGCAAAAAGGAAGGGGGAAAAACAATGGGTGGGATGTGCCTGTGGGAGAAAAGTACATCAGCTTTACTAGTTCTCAGCAGCTCTCTTCTTCCTGAGCTGCAGAACTCTCAGCTTGTCACAAGGGTGGGAGGGGGAAGGAAGAGAAGATCAGACCAGTATGACTTAATACTACTTAAAAGGAAACAGTGTCAGCAGAGGGGCTTTTCTAGCAGATATTTCCTGCTGAAATAAGAAAAGGAACATTGCTCTCTGGTTTCAGCCTAAGGGCTGGTTCCTCGTGTGCAGTCAGGGCATGTGGGAAGATGGCCAAGTGCAATGGCCCTGACAGCAGGGAAGTGCTCAGTGCATGCAGGCTCAAGTGGGGCCCTGGGACCAAGGGACCCTGCTTGGGATGCCCCCTGAGAGGGACCCGAGTGTGGCCTTCATCCTGGCACTCTGCAAGGTACATGTAGCTGGGGCAAAGGGATGGCCTGAGCTGGGTGCCTCTGCTGTGCTGTCACCTTAGCTCACAGGAAAACATGGTCCTGACCACCCTTCAGACACTGAGGGCACCTACCTCCATGCTTGCTTTGGATCATAGTTGTCACTAAGACACACCGGAGACCTTCGTGATAAAAATAATAAAATGCAACAGTTACACTTTTGTGACATTTCTGCCTGAAGAAATACATCAGGCTTTGCAAGCAAAAATGGTAAAATCTCTGCTGGTGATTAGAAGGAAAGGGAGGCTATTTGGGAACCATGCTGCTGCGTGCTAGTTCTGATATTTATTACACTTCATCTAGTATTGTAGGTTTTGAGCTCAGAGAGAAAGCAGATAAAGTTTTCCACTAAGCAAAGTTGATACTAAGTATGGTAACGGCATTCTTAGCATTTCAACGCATTTGGCATAAAATCAGTCACAGTAAGGAGAAACTGACAACTAAAACAGCAAGATAGCAAGTCTGGCCTTCTGTGTCTGTCTCCGGCAAGACCCATGTTTGTTTGTTTCTCCTGTCATCAATGCAGGCAGAGTACTGAAATGTGTAGTGATCCCCTAATGCCTTCAAAAGAAAGCAACTTGAAAGTCTTAAAACACCTCACACTACAAGGGAGAAATGCAGCAGCAAACCAGGCACTAGTGAGGCAAAGTGAGATCTGGAAGATTAGCCAGCAAGACTGAACAGCTACCTTGTGGATTGCTAGTCAGGGCTTTGTCTACAGGGGTGCTCTAGAAGCAGGTTCTGTGAGGTAAATGTGGAATGATGTGAACCAAGGGGAGCAGGGAATCTAACTAAAGCCCATTTCTTCTGCTAGTGACTTTACCAATTTAGCAGATGGCTGAATTTTGTGTTGTGATACAAAACTACTGGGACAGTGAAATAAGTTATCCTCAGCCTTCTTCAGCCTTTGGATGAGAAACACCTTAGAGAGCAGTTACATTTCAGCTTCTTCTTATTACACTGAAATCACCTTTTATTCTCTGCAGATTACTTCACCTCTGTGAAAGGCTTATGTTTGGTCTCATGTACCTTTTGTGCAGTGATTAACAAAGTAGGATGAAACTGCATATTCAGATGAGACTATTCCTTTACACAGTGGAGAATATCACCAAGTGAGGGAGCTGTGCTGCTGGCAGCACTGGGGCCAGGATCTGTCCACCAGGTAACACCAGCACGCTGCCTGGCAGCACATCTCTACATGGCACTGGGAATATGGAGCCCTCCACAAAAGCCAGCAGTGTGTACGCATTTCAGCAGTCGCCAGGACATTTTAAAGATGATGGGTTCTAAATGCAACAGCTGCCACATTGCAAAAACACTAATGTGAGGCTGCACTTAAAAATGTCCTCTTGGTTGTTCCCTGTTTAGTCAAGATCAAGTAGTTTAAAGATTATGAAAACAACAGTTTTCTAGCCAGCCAATGAAGGAAGAGTCTGGAAAATATGACCAAATCACTAAAAGACAACTTCTGAGGATGACAGACAGATGTAGCAAACCAAAATTCAGAAGAGAGAAACCATATGCTGAGCTTGCATCCAGGGCAAAGCCCATATGGCAGTATCAGTGGTGGAGCTGCTGACTGGAAAGCCTCAAGGTTTTTATGACTGTTCCTGTAACTTCCATACCCATTCTATCCATCCAGTAATAAGATTGTTCCTTAAATCAGAACAATGTTCCTAATTTTCTGTCATTTTGTAATGTACAGTTTCCCATCCTTTTTTCTTACCACAAGATAGAAAAAAGTGTCATTCAGTAATTAAAGACATGGGATTTGAGGCCAGTATAGATAGACCTCACTGAACTTTAATACAATTCAGTTGTATCATACTTTTCCCAAAAGAAGGGTATATGGAATGCATTCCTTAGTTATATGTCTTATTTTCGTAATATCCAAGGGCACTGATGTCTCTTGGGAAAGATATTTTTCCCCACAAATCTTGTTGTGCTTGTAGAAGTGATGATATGAATAGCAGCCATCCTGCATAACTAGAAGACAGAAAGACAGGCATTTTTTAAGATCTCCCTGGGACTTATTTAGAATAAAAATTTAGAAGATCAGTTTATATAGATCAATTTGAATAAGTCTGTATTGTTATTTATGGTCTTGGTCCAGTGCTGGGAATGAAGTATAGGCTTTTACCAAAACACAGAAGTTTACTATGTTTGTTATTATACAGATATAAATGACATAAAGTGTGATGGCAGAGACTGAATGAACGCACAGGATCAAGGGGTAACTTAAAGAGAGTACTACTTATTGGGGTAGGAAATCAATAGGCCAAACACAGGAGACACAGGAGATAGATTCTAATGCAAAATTAACAAATAAATTTCCCAAGAAGGTAGACAGTCTTTTTTATAGCTGGAGGACAGCAAGCATCTCTCTTCAGAATAGGCCAGAAGAAAATACATTTACGGGTAATTAAGGATCTCCAGAGCATTTGAAGTTTTGCAAAAAGTCAGATTATCCATGAAAATTAGGTTAGAATAGCTACAAAAGTGCTTCTGCTCCAACAGAAGATTGATTTTATGAAATGCAGCTTGAATCCAGCAGTCGGTGGAGTATCTTTGTTAAGTTACTTTTTCCTCTGGCACAAACTTCACTTTACGGCCATAGCTCACCCTAATGATTGGTGGAAACTCAGAAAAGTTTTCTGGGCATATCCCAGGTATAGCCTCAAAGAGAGCCTTTGATCCGTTAGGCAGAGTTTTGTTTTGCGACCACTCAGAGACAGTTTTCACTGATCTTTTTACGTTTCACAGAATCATAGAATGGTTTGGGTTGGAAGCGACATTAAAAATTGTCTAGTTCCAGCCCCCCTACCATGAGCAGGGACACCTTCTGCTAGACCAGGATGCTTAGGGCCCCATCCAACCTGCTCTTGAATACTTCCAGGGATGGGGCATCCACAACTTCTCTGGGCAACCTGTTCCAGTGCCTCACCACTCTCACAGTAAAGAAGTTTTCCATAATATTTAAATCTAAACATACTCTATTTCAATTTGAAACCATTCCCCCTTGTCCTGTCTCTACATACGCTTGTAAATAGTCTCTTTCCACCTTTATTGTAGGCTCCCTTCAAATACTAGAAGCCGTCTCTTCTCCAGGCTGAACATTCCCAATTCTATTAATGTTTCCTCATATGAGAGGTACTTCAGCCCTCTAATCATCTTGGTGACCCTCCTCTGGACTCCGACACGTTGATGTCCTTCCTGAGCTGGATGCAGCACTCCTGGTGGGGTCTCACAGACCAGAGCAGAGGGGCAGAATCACCTCTCTCGACCTGCTGGCCATGCTGCTTTTGATGAAGCCCAGGATACAACTGGTTTTCTGGACTGCAAGTGAACATTGCTGGATCATGTCCAGCTTCTTACCCAGCAGCACCCTCAAGTCCTTCTCAGCAGGGCTCTTCTCAGTTTCAGCTCTTTTTCTTTGATTTACTAACACGTCCAAAGAGGGTGCAATTTCTTACAATGTTGTTGTAAGTCACATGGTTTGCTTTACTATTTTCACTTCCACAGCTTTACCATGAACATGTACCTGTTTGTGTATGACTTAATGCAATTCTGTGGACATTCATGGATATTTACAAATATGATCATCAGGTTCATGACATTTGGAGAAGGTAAGATTCTTTCTCTATTTTCATTAAGCATTTTAAGAGGCAGTGACAGACAGAGAAATATCAAACTAGAGATTAAGTTAAGATTCTGAATATGTGACTATAATTCAATTAGGAAAATACTCGGTTAAAAAGGCTGAAAAAATTAGTGGTACCTATGTTCTGTCCCTGTCACATAAGGAATGAAACTCATTTTGCTAATGGGCTTTAATATTCAGCAGCATGCTAGTAACATTTGACTTAGATATAGACCTAAATGTGACTAGGTCTAGTCATTATGGCAAATATTAATCTTACTGAAGTTACCAGGAGGGAAGATGATAGTGGTTATTGCACATGACTCTCTATCTCCAAAAACATTACAACGTATTCCTCTTTCTATTGCCTGGGGTTAAGACACAAAAATAGAAAACTAGTGATGATTTATGGTGGTGGACACTTGTAGGCATATAAAATGCCTCCTCTCTGGTCTACTTGTTTTAGGCAGTGCCATGGGTACAGATACAGGCAGGAACTCAACATCTCCTCATGTTTAGACATTCCTCGTGGATTTGCTCAACATTTCCTCTTATTTAGAAATTTCCCAAAGTAGTATCTCTAAAACAACACATTCAGTGTATGCCCATGATTAAATATAGGGCATTTAATTATTTTCTCAGCTCCTTGCCTTTGCATCAGAGCCACACATGGAGTGGACTGCCTCCTTCACTCCCTGAAGCTTGGCTTCTGCTACCCAAAAGTTTGGTAATGTGTGAACTTTATTTCTCTAAATCTCCAGTGGTGATAGGGCAAGAACTAACCCAGCAGTTGCTCCAGAACATTACTGTATAACCATCCTCTAATTTTCATCTTTGCTTTGTCTGTAGATTCGTTGGCTGACACATTTTACTCCATAGGACTTGTAATGCGTGTTTGCCAATTGTTATCTATACTGGAGATCCTACACATCCTCACTGGCATTGACAAAAGCCGTCTGCTCCCCAGGTTTTTGCAGGTAAGTTCATTTCTCAAAACTGTCTTCATGACCTACATGTCAGCCATGGCTCCCCCTGGGGACAAGCGCAGGCTGAACTACCCTGAATGTTCATCTGCACCCTTCCTCAGGGAGCCTGGTCTGCTGAGATAGTTTGGTAACTGCAGGAATTGAGTCCTCAGAACTGGGTTGCTTGGGAAGGAGCTGTCCTCTCAATTTTTTTCTTTTTGAGCAAAACTGAATAGTAAGTGCCACATGCCTTGGCCCACAACAGCAGAGACTCAGAAGATGTCCAGATAAGTGGCTACCTGCAGAAGTGGGTCAGCTCTCATTTCTGGGGCATAAGTGGCTGAGGCTACTATCTCCCCAGCCAACCTGTTTATAGCCAGAAGCATTTCAGAACCCAAGTTTCAATATCTAATTATTTTCCATGCCTTTTTTCACCAACAAATGAATAATTATTTTATAGACAAGAACATGACAAGATTTTGTGGGGTAGCAAAAGGATGGCAGTGAGAAAACCACCAGCACATCAAGCCTCCTGAAACATGGTTTGCAGATCATGGAAGGAAAAGAATTGATTAAGACAGAGAAATTTAGGAGCTGAAGAATTAATGCTGGGAGGAGAAAGAAAGGAGAATTGTCATGTTCTTGCAGCAGAAGTCTCTGCCCTCACAGACCCAGACAAATGGTGCCAACATCCAGAGGTTCTGATGCTGTTCAGGGTTCACAGGGCATATAACAGAATCATCAAATTTGAATGAGATCTTCAAATCATTGCATCCAACTGTCAACCCAGCACCACCATAATCACCCCTAAACCGTATCTCCAAGTGCCACATGAGGCACCTCTTGAACGCTTCCAGAGAAGGTGACTATACCACCTTCCTGGGCAATTTATTCCAATGCCTAACCACTCTTTCAGTGAGAAAAATTTTCTAACATGTAATATGAACCTCCCCTCACACAACTAAAGGCCCTTTCCTCTTGTGCTTTTGCTTGAGACATGGAAGAAGGGAATGACCTCCACCTCTATACAACCTTCTTTCAGGCAGTTGTCATGGGATAGTAGCATTTAAGAAAAACACTTTGAGATACATGTTATATATAGTGGAAAAGCAAACTCAGAGCTATTTTCTGGAAAAACTCATCCAGAATTTCCTCACTGAGGGAACAATCTCAGGCCACCAGGCACCTGAGAAGGGTTAGGTAGGCCAAGGCCAAGTCACACCATGAAAGAAACATGAATCTGATGTGATGGATGTGCCGGGGGAAGGCAAGACAGGTCATGGTCAAAAAGCTGGTGCAAAAGGGATGTCTCTTATTTGCAGCTTGAGCTGGGGAGAAGGGCAGGACAACATGCCCTTGTCGCCAAAACAGAAGATAATAAAATGTGACAGTCTGGCCAGGGACTGGTACCTTAGTAAGGAGAGAGGAAAGATTAAAAAAAAAAAAAAAAAAAAAAAGACTGGTGGTTTTCTGAACAAAACACCAGTTCTTCATCCTGTGCAAACAGGATTTGATTTACCAAACCACAAACACTGTAATACAGTGATAAAACCATTCATTTTTAGCTTTAAATATTTAGTAGCAGTTTTCTGACCTTGGTTTTGTTTTGTTTTTAACATTCACTGAATTGAAGAGCCATCTAAGAGTTTCAGCTACCAAGTACGATACTGCAGTCATAGTAATTAAAAAATGGAAGTGAATGTGCTGCCTGCTCCTGCCCAAACCTCAGCTAGCCAAATTTTCTCTGTTTCACTTACTTGATTCAAAAACACAGGCTGCCTTGTGGAAATTTATGCCCTTCTACAGAACTTGCTGTATTCTGTGAGAAATCAGTGCTGGGAGAGGAAGGAAATTCCGATTTGATTTTAAAGAAGGAAAGAAAAGTGAAACCATTGTAATTATGCCTTGTGACATGTTAGCACATATTTTCTTTTTATGAATACGAAAACATGAGACCTGGAGATTTGCTGGTTTGTTTTTTTCCTAAGCAACAGAGCAGCAAAAGATAATTCCATATTTTCATTCATTCAAGGATGGATGATCCATACAGGAAATGATCCATTGCTGAGCAGTAGCATGTGCTTTTTATCTATGTGTGTATATGTGTGTATATGCACACGTGTGTATATTTATATATGTACATGACTCCATGTATATATGTATACAGATATGGTGTGTATAGGGGCACAGTATCAACAGACATTTACTGGAATCTCCTCTTCTTCAAATAGCTTGTCACTTGCAGAAAAGGTCCCCACTCTCTGACTAACCCCTGCTTCTACCTTTGATTTGTGCAGGCTACCTAAAGGTATGAGCTGTGAAAGAACATGTCATGAAAGGGAATAAAGGCAAGCAGGCAGGCAACCCCCTGATTTATGCAGAAAAAGAGGTAGGATGCCACTGTCTGTCCTCAAGGGGACATTACAATTGCTCTGAGCAGCCAGGTCTGTGGCCTGCCTGCAGACGCTCTGGAGTAAGGCCACAGGTCATTTCCTGGTTCAGTGTCTGGTGGTTGCTTTGTGCATCCCATGCTTTGCCAGATGAGGCTGCAGTCTAACGGGAACAGAAGATCTACAGGGGGCCAGCTTTGTGTCATGTTCAGCTTCCTGCTCTTGCAGGTGCTTAACATAGTTTACAGTCTGATTACCAATTTCCATCATATGCAAATAGTAGAGATGAGTGCCTCCATCACTCCCCTTCCCAAGCATGAATCCTCTGATGGAGGAAATACGCCTCTCGTGTTTCTGCTTGTGCCTTAATGAGAGAAGAAAATCCACAGTCTCTTCCACTCCCAGATCATGAGGCTGAACTGTGGGTCTCTATAGCCACACTGTCTCACTGGCCAGTGCACATTCTTTTGAAACTGGGGATGGTGGCTTCCTGCTGCATGTCTTTTTTCTCACTGAAATGGGATCAGATTCTGATCACTTGACCCATGCTGTTTTCCAACACATTTCCACCAAGCTGGTTCTTGAAAAGCAAGTGACCATTTGGAAAATCTTCCAGCTCTAACATCTAAAAACATGTCCATTCTTTTCATTATCATGAAATAGCCTTGGTCTTTAGGACAATTTCCTGTGGCAACTCCCTGAAATAGCTCTTTATTAACAACACTGCAGAACTCTCTCTCCACATCTCAGTCTGATTTTAGGGTCAGTAACAAAATGCCCATATCACCAATGCTGCACTCTTTACCACCCTTCATCTAACAATTTTATCTCATGTCTATTTTATCTGTTCTCTCCTGCACACAAGTCCATTCAGTGCTCACACTGCTTTCACCTTCGTTTTATTTTCCCTCTTGTGATGGTTGTCCTGCCAACATTTCTCCTACCTCTGTTCTATCTGGTTTCAGATCCCAAATCAATACTTCCAGTTCCCCCATGTTTTGTCAAGTTCCTTGGCATCACTGTACAAACACAGGACCTCTCACTTTCTGTTTCTTGACCCATATACACAGAAGTCTGTCAACATCTGACCTTTTTGGAAATCAATTCCTCAGTTACAGACCTACGGGACCAGCAACAGAAGATGACAGTTAGGATAGGGTGAGAGGCAGCTAAACCATTTTTAGCTGTTGTGGGCCCTCAGAGCTTTCCAAGATGAGGAACCAGATCCCTAGGGGATAGACATGCTTTCTTTCTGTATGAAAAATTGCTCTCACGTAATTTTGCTGAATAGTGAAGGCTGCTTTATCCAACAGATGCGATTTGCAAAAAAGTTTGTCCCAAAATGATCCATGCAGGAACCCATAAACATTTTGTAGCAAAATTACCACACAAATTGGCTTATAGGGAAATTTCTTATTTCATTTAAGGAAGGAGTAAGTACAAAAGAGGAAACCAGTGAAGAAATACTGTGATTATAAAAACAACCTTGGTAATCCATTTTCATTTTGTAACTTTTCACTGGCTTGACACCTCAACCTGTGAAATCATTAAACCTAAGGTACCTTATGGAAGACATGGCAGTGGGTAAAAAAAAAACTAAAACAATGAAGCTACACCGATTAATATTTTCATGCATGTTTTCTCCTTCAATACTTTCAAATGAAGTGTAAATCAGAGTGCATTGGTAATGTTCTGGGAGAGCCTGACAAGCAAATTCTTGGCAGTACTAATATATTTACTTAGCAGGGCAGGGCATGGATACTGTTAGGGAACTTTTCCAGGAAAGCTGCAAAAAGACAAACTTGTTTTTGATTCTGTGAGCTTCAGTACCACAGAAGTATTTATTTTAAGCTGGGGACACTGCCCATTTAATCCACTTTTATCTCTTCATTTGTAAAGGCATACCTTGTGGGTCAGATAAAGTTCAACCACTAGAAAAATGTTAGGGCATAAATACTATGGCAATCACTCACATAAGTGACAAGCTTAAACCCTCCTCCCCCGGTCAGGAATAAGGTGGAAAGAAAGACAGGAATTCTGCTTTTCCTCCCTCTTTCTGCAAATCTTACGTGACAGAGATGCCTTGAGATACAAATCTGTAAGTTATGGAAAACAGAGCTGGGAGTGCGAGATTAGTACTTTCTGGCATACTAACCCTCCAAGAAGGGCCCTCTGTAACCCACTGCCTCCCACACAGCCTATAAGCAAGGGAGCTCATCCTTGCTGGCCCTCCAGGCACCACTGTGCAGTGGGAGTAGTCCTTGCTTCCACGACCTCATCCGGTTCAGCCACAGGTTTCCTAGGCTACAAACCCAAGTCATGCTGGTTGGCAAGCAAACCTCCACACTTACCACAGCAGATCTGTGATGCTGCAGCCAGCAGTGCCCAGTTGCCTGTGAAGGCTAATGGGATCTTGAACAAAAGGAGATCAAGAAACAAAACATCTACTGCTGAATTTGCATAAATGAAACTGGATCCACCTGTGGCCTACTATTTTGCCACAAAGGCACAGAAATAACAGCTACAGAAGGTGCTACCTGAATTCAAACCTCTCTTTTCTTTTCAGATCACTGAGAGAATAATTGTTTTATTTGTCGTCATCAACAGTCAGGAAGAAGTTCAAGGGAAATATGTCGTGTGTGTTTTATTTTTCCTTTGGAATTTATTAGATGTGATCAGGTAAGAAGTCAGCATCAAAAAACAGGTTATTCTTGCAAGCAGAACCCCACCTTTACTGTGCAGCAGGCTCATTTAATTGTTTCAAAATTGGCAAAGCATATTATCCACTTTAAGCAAAGCTTGAACCTTATAAATTACTTACTGGTTTTTATAAAAATCCACATGGTGAAGAGGCAGAGTGACTTAAAAATATAAGACAGAGTAATGCAGTAACATAATGCATTATCATTTGTAGTTCAAAGGCTTCGCCTTTTTCAACAAAAATTTAAAAGGAAATCAAAACTACCTTCCAAGGAACAACAATTTCCGAAACTGATTTATGATCCTGTTGCTTTATTTCTTTTTTTGTTTTTATCCACTTTGATCCAAGATTGATAGCACAGTGAGGCACCAGCAGAACTTCTTGCTAAAATGAAAAGACTAATATAGGTTAATTGCACGTGTGCTTTCCAAAAAGCCAAGAGGTCCTGCAGCAGAGATGAGCATTTTGGTGTAGTAGGGCACAAATCACAGCACAAGGACAACAAACATACTTCTCAAATGTAACATAAGCCTCTATGCACCTCAGTTTGCAGACTTACAGCAGGTAAAACATACAGAATTAAGAAGAATTTAAGAAGACATAGCCCTCACAGCAACCTATGGATGGCAGCAAAATCTTTTTTTCTTTCTGCTAAAATAGCTTTCTGCTACTACAAACATATTTCTTAGGGGACTGACTGAAAAATATGGATTTAGGCAGCAAAGGAAATGCATGTTGTAAAAGAAATCTAAAAAAGGAAAGCATCAGAATTAGTAGAGATTTTAAGTCAGCTTCAGATTATCTGTACTACATGTGTTAATAGACTACTATGTATATTATTTATTTTGATTATTGCTCCATCCCAATTATTTTTGAAACTTGTAAGGCTAAAAAAGTAGAACTTAATCTGAAATGAAAGGGTTCTGTGCAGCTGGAGAGATGCCAAAGATATAAACAGCATTGTCTGTAAAGTCTTGTCAGTGCACAGTAGTTCTATCAAAGCATCATTGATTTTCTACCATTGCTAAAGAACACGCTACAGCATCACAGCAGTAACGGCAGTTGCTTAGTAAGCAAAATACTGTAGTCTATAGCAGCAAATGACCAATTCAAATAACATATTACAACTCATACAGGTTTAGAATTATTGCCTGATTTCTTTTACAGCATCAGTGTCACGTCCTAATATCTCAAAGAAACATCCACGTCTAAAAGTGCAAAGGGATCTATCCCAACCAACTACTCTTGAAATATTACAAGTTCTTCCACATAGTCCTTCAGGGACATAAATATCCCTGAAGGGCTATTTATTGTGCATTATTACTAATGGTGGCCATGAGCAAATTCTGCAAGGTTTTCTATACCTGATCTTTCCTGCTTATACCATGGAGTATACAGCCCATGGAGCTGTATAGAGAGGGAATAGCTGTTTCCTTTTCCTGTTTTGTATCAGGTTGAGATTCAGCCTTAAAAGCAACAATAATAAAAAATTGAGACAATCCTGAGGTTTCAGAAGGCAATGAGAGAAAATGGTACAGTTACAGCCTATCACACTCTTGCACAGTCCAGGTGTGATGCGAAGTTAAACAATTAATAAGACAGGAATAGAGAAGGTTTGTTTAATGCTGGTTTCATCTGTCAGAAAATCTTGGGTAACAGGCTTTTGTATCTCTAGTAAGACCACAGAGCAATCAGATCTGTTTCTCAGTGTTTGGAAAGTGCCTGTACCACTTTAAGATCAAACCAGGATTAGCTCACCTCTGGATCTGAAGTCCTAGGCATTCTGGTCTCCCAGTGAGACACAGTAACAGCCACAGTAAGAACATAATGATGAATTACACTGGAGCACAATTTTTTTTTTTACTCCTACTACCTTTCTGAGGTCTAGGAGAGGGGCAGATGTACTACAGAAGGTTAAGTTCCTGCAATTACCATCCTGTTTAGCCTTTTCCAGCTAGCTCAGCAGTCATAAATTACCATTTTCTCAGTCCCAAGTGATAGGCATATTCTACCTGCACCTCCCAGTTGTGATATCCTCATCTGAAATTAACTTTCTAATGGATCAGTGTGAAATCATGATGTTTCTGATAGAGCTTTCCATCAGGAGGACTCTATTGCTGTCTACCTGCTCTGGGGTAGCACCACAGACCCCTTCTTCAAAACAATGAACCATCTGCTTTTAGATAATGGAGCCCAAACAAAACCGTTGCTCACTCTGAAATTTACTGAGATAGGCAGCTCCAACCTCTTCTGCAATTCCTTTGGGTTTTTCAATAGCGTCTCTTTATTCCAAAAGACATCATCATGCCCTCTGAGGTCATCTGCTTTTCTCTTGCTGCAGATACACTTACAACATGTTGGCAAGGATGGGAATATACTACCTACCACTGACATGGCTCAACTTCTCACTCTGCATCCCACTTTATCCTCTTTCAGTTCTGGCTAAAGGTAAGGATGTGGGAAAGGTACCAACAACTTGCTTCCTCAATATTCTTCAATAAAATGTGATCATTTCAACTGCCATTTGTGTTTAAGGCACTTCTTGTGTTGCCAAAGTTGTCATAAATGTTTATGTACCTTCATATTAACCTGTATGTCACCTCTCTGCTCTTTTATCTTCAATAGGGGCTCTCTGATGTTTGGGGTTTGAACCTCTGGTGGGGTTTTTGTTTGGTTGGTTTTGGATTGTTTTTTAACAATATAGGAAAATGTTCATTTTTCTGAGTAAAGCAGAAAAATACTCTTGTAAAAGACAAATGGATTCTCCCACATTATTCGAATGTGCTCATTCCAGACTGAGCACATTAAATAGCAAGTTCCAAAGCTGCCTTCTCTCCCACTGAGGCTGACCTTACTGGTTTAGGCCATACTTAGCAGGTCATCATACTTACTCCAAGAAAAGTGTCCATTGAGAGCACACTGAAAGCACTGTAACTACAGGATTGACACTAAATAGGAAATACTTGCTAATTCTAGTACTAAGAGCAATTAGCAACTCAGACCTACGAAACTGAAGTAAAGGAGAAAATGTTCATATGCATGTGAATATATATGTAGATGAATGTATAGGTATATACAATACAGTTGTTTGTGCTTTAAAAGTAATTAACAGTTACACAAAGATTCTTGATGATCTTCCACCTCCTTTTGACTAAGGATTTACCATGTTTTACAGCATTTGCAATTTATGTATCACTGCCTTATTTTGAATCTTTTGGCACATACTCCATCAAGCTACCATTTCCATTCGCCTTCTCAATCTACTTCCCCTATGTTCTGAAAATGTACCTGCTAGTGCTCTTTGCAGGTAAGTATCTTATCTTTCAGAAAGCTGAGTCCCAAGGCATCTGGGATGTTTATGGCAACAAAGAATCAAGTTAGTATTGTGCCTTTCACAAACTCTAACTGTCTCTGCCACATCTTCTGCAGATCACTGCAGGGAAGTGCATCAATACCTGTTTTGATTTCCAGTGTTGAATTTGTAAGATACATAATGTGTACAAGCCATAAAAAACAAAGCAATAAGAACTTTTTCAGTGGTCCTGGCCTTACAGCTACATAGGGAAGCTTTCCTTTTTTGTTTTGTTGGGTTTTTAAAAAATCAATTTCCATTTGATTATACTCTTGTCCTGTGCAACTATTGCTCACTCTTTGTGCAAGCTGGGATGAGAAGTTATATCTAAATTAGGACTTTTACAGCTTGATTATTCAAGCTAATTATTAGCCCACTCCAAAACCCGCATGTAAATAGGCCCCTTCTCGGCCCCTTCTCCTCATCACCAAAATACTTTTGAAAAATTTGGAGATTACAGACAAGTCTTTGTTCTGTCATTGACTTTAACATGAATTTGAAGGATCTCAACTTTATGATGCAGTGTTCTGTTCCTAAGTGGAAGGAACTGTGCAAGGTTGCCAGATGAAGCTCCTACTGCTCCTATTTATTGAAGACAGTTTGGACTCTACTCTCTTGTTCTTACACCATTTTGTGTTTTGATTCAGGTATGTGCTTTATCATCCAGAACCTCTTCTCCGAGAGAAAGGCACACCTAGGGACAGGCAACATCAAAAATAAAAGAAGCTAAGTTGATATTTTGTTTGGACATACCAAATATACTCCTAGAGGACTGCTGCACATCATAGGTTAAAAAGAAACTGGACAAAGATTTTTCAAGGCCACACTCCTCTTTGCATGTACATCATCTGGCTGTGTAGAATTTTCAGAAAGGCAGGTCTCTTGAATGCACCTCAAAAATGGAGCAATTTTTGAAGACTTTTTAAAGTCTTTTTAGTCTTTTGACTAAAAACTGCTGGATTTTTAAAATTAATATTTTTTTTCTAACATATGTTAGAGAATTCTGAACAAATTGAACAACTCTTATTTTGGTGTTCATTCTTACCTCATTGGCAACAAATACTCTGTAATGACAACTACCATTTAATCTCTAAAATTACTTTATATTAGGCCAACATGTGTGTGCCTCATATATGAAAGTTAAAAAGGCTGGAACTGGAATCTCTCAAGAAGCCAGAACCTTTGCAACCTATGAGACTGACATGCTGATTAGCCCCAGGCACTCATATTCTGGCCCATTCTTCACTTAACAAAAGAAGATTCCAGAAAATGCACCTAACCAGAAGGGCAAGTTATCACACACTCAACTACTATATATTCATGGGGATACTTAAGGGTCAGAAATAAACACTTATGATCATATATCAGCCATGTCTGCCCCTTTGCCCACAATGATTTTCTTCCATGCTGAACAGCAGATAGATGTGTGCAGGAGTGCAATACAGTCAAGCCAAATATATGCTGTTCTTTAAAGGGAACTGAATGACGACCAAAAACCATGTGCAAAATTCTAGGTATTTTACTCAATTGCATTGCTCCTCATACTTCTGCAGGACTACATGTAAGAATGCAACTAGATCATAGGCTCTTCAGAGGCTGGTAATTAAGAATACCAACAGCGATGCAGTGGATTGTACGGGCAAAAATAGCCAAATAACTCATTTTGGCTGGCAGCTTTTCCTATGTTTTATATGTATTGATTATCACCTGCATTTCAATTCAAATAGGTGGGGCAGAAAAGTGAGGCTAATTTTTTGAGCTTGACTGAAAACTGTGGGGAGGGAGGCAAGGTAGTAAGAGAGAATATAATAGGAAAATAAACACTGTCACAATATGAAGAGGTTTTTGCCTGTAAGACTTTTTAAACCATGTAGCCTAAGAAGTTCTATAAGGAAACGGGGAAGCTAAACTAGTTTGTTATGAAAGGTCACCTACTATAATTTTTATATATTTAATATATGTGGCAGACAATATACAGACATACATCTATGGTGGACCAGGTTGTCCCTCTGCAGTCTATGATGAAACATGCTAGACAGGAGATATCCACACTGCATCCTGGAGAGGATCCTATGCTGGAGCAGGTGGTTGTACCCTGAAGGAAGCTGCAGCCCATGAAGTGCCCGCACAAGAGCAAGTTCCTGGTAGAAATTGCGGCCTATTAGGGACTCATGCTGCAGCAGCCTTTTCCTGATGGATTGTACCCCATGCTAGAACAGCGCTTGAAGAGCTGCAGCTTGTGAGAAGGAACCATCAAGGACTGTATCCCATGCTGAACAGGGGAGCAGCATGAAGAGAAACAAGCAGCAGAGATGAAGGTTTGTAAACCAAGTGCAACCTCCATTCCCTACCCACCTTGCACTGCTTGGGGAGGGTGCAGGTAGAAGATTCAGGAATGAAGGAGTAAAGCTGACCCTAGACAGAACAGAGGAGTGGGGAAAAGGTGATTTTAGTTTTGTCTTTCTTACCATCCTACTCTATTTTTAACTGGCAATAAATTGGTCTTCTACAAGTTGAATCTGGTTTTCTGATAGTGAATGGTAAATGATCTCCCTGTCCTGATCCATGAACTTTCTCATCCTATTTTCTCCCTGTCCTCTTAAGGTGTTGGGAGTGAGAATGGACATCTGGCAGCCAGTCGAGGTCAAACCTACTGCACTTAAATGATTGTAGCCTGTTAGAGAGGGATGGGATCCACCTGTCTAAAAAGGGCAAGAGAATCTTTGGCAGCAGGCTGGCCAATTTGGTGAGATGCGCTTCAAACAGAAGGATTTGGGGGTGGGGTCTGAAGTAATTGTAATGCTCATGCCATTATGTTCCCCTGGGGTGTAGACCAATGCCAACCAGTGCAACTT
The DNA here is from genome assembly GCF_003031625.1 of Empidonax traillii. Classification (NCBI taxonomy): domain Eukaryota; kingdom Metazoa; phylum Chordata; class Aves; order Passeriformes; family Tyrannidae; genus Empidonax; species Empidonax traillii. The sequence continues at coordinate 729,418 of NW_020955290.1, read as the reverse complement.
TGGCTGCCTCTCAAGGTGAGAACCACAGGGCTAACCACATCAAGGGTGTTTATGGCTATGGTGAATCCCACTACACCCCTTCTAGGGAACCTGGATGCTCGATTCCCTCTCTGAAGTGCCTGTACACAAACGCATGCAGCATAGGGAATAAACAAGAAGAACTAGAAATCTATGGGTGGTTATAGGGCCATGATCTCATTGCAATTAGAGAGACATGGTGGGATAGCTCACATGACAGGAATGTTGTCATGGATGGCTATGTACTTTTGGGAAAGGACAGGTCAGAGATGGTCAGAGCTCTTTATGTGAGAGAGCAACTAGAAGGTATTGAGCTCTACCCAGGGACAGATGTGAGCTGAGAGCTTATGGTTAAGAATTAAGGGATAGGCTAATATGGGTGACACTATCGTGAGTGTTTACTACAGGCCATCTGATCAGAAGGAGGAAGCTGATGAAGCTTTCTATGGGCAGCTGGAAACAGCCTCATGATCACAGGCCCTGGTTCTCCCGGGGGACTTCAACTGGATATCTGTTGGAGAGACAACATGGCTCGGTACACACAGTCCAGGAAGTTCCTGGAAATTAATGAAGATAACTTTCTGATGCAAGTGGTGGAAGAACCAACAAGGAAAGGTGCTATTGCACCTTGTAATAACAAATCAGGAGGGAAGATGTCATGGTTGGGGGCAGCCTTGGCTGCAGTTACCATGAGATGGTGGAATTCAGGATCATGTGTGGAAGAAGTAAAGCAGAAAATAGGACTAAAACCCTAAACTTCCTGAGAGCTAACTTCAACCTCTTCAAAGACCTGCTCAGAGGAATCCCATGGGTAGGGCTCTAGAAGAGAAGGGTGTACAAGAGAGTTGACCAATATTCAGCATCACTTCCTCCAATCTCCAAATCAGTGTATCCCCATGAGCAGCAATCAGGCAAAGGGGACAGGAGATCTGCATGGATGAACAAGAAAGAAATTCATGGGAGGAGGAAAAAGGCCAGGGAGGGTGAGAGGAACTTTGTCAGATATGCAGGGATGCAATGAGGAAGGCCAAGGCCAAGGGCCACTTGGAATTGAGTTAGAAAAGGGATGCCAAGGACAATATAATGGGTTTCTACAAGTACATCAGCAGCAAAAGCAGATTAGCGAAAATGTGGGGCTCCTGCTGAGTGAGATGGGTAACCTGTTGAGAGAAGACACAGAGCATGTGGAATTACTAAATGCCTTCTTTGCTTCAGTCTTTACTGCAAAGGCCAGTCTTCAGGAATCACACATCTTGGAGGTATGAGAAGAAGGCTGGAGAAATGAAGACTTCCCCTTGGTTGCAGAGGGTTGGGTAGAGATTGGTGAGGCAGATTTAGCACCATAAATCCACAGGCCCTGATGGGGTGCACCCACAGGTGCTGAGGGAGCTGGCAGATGTTGCTGCTAAAGCCCTTTCTTTGAAAAATCATGGAGAACAACAGAGGTGCCTGATGACCGGAGAAAAGCCAGTGTTATTCCCATGTTCAAAGAGGGCAAGGAGGACCCAGGAAACCATGGGCCAGTCAGTCTCACCTCAGTCCCTGGAAAGGTGATGGAACAGATCATCCTGTAATAACAGATCAAGCTTGTAAAAGAAAAGTCATTAGGCAGCACGGATTCACCAAGGGTAAATCCCGCTTGACCAATCTGATAGACTTGTATGATGGCATGGCAGGATGGGTTGACAAGGGGACACCAGTGGATGTTGTCTACCTTGACTGCAGCAAGGCTTTTGACATCATCGTAGGTAAGCTCAGGACACGTGTGTTAGATAAATGGACAGTGAGGTGGATGAAGAACTAGCAGAGCTCAGAGGGTTGTGTTCAGCAAAGCAGAATATGGTTGAAGGCCTGTACTCAGTGGCATTTCCCAGGGATCAATACTGGAGCCAGACTTATTCAGCCTTACTGAACAGGTTGAATAACAGGATGAAGGCATCTGATGCACCCTTCAGCAAGTTTGCTGATGATACAAAGCTGGGGGGAATGGTTGATAAACCTGGAAGCTGCCATTCAATGGGACCTTGATAGGCTGGAGAGCTGGGTAGAGAGAAACCTAATGAGGTTCAGCAAGGCCAAGTGTGCTGTCCTGCACCTGAGGAAGAATAATCCCAAATGCCACTATGGGCTGGAGGCTGAACTACTAGAGAACAGCTCTGCAGAGAAGGACCAGGGAGTCTTGGTGGATGACAAATTGACCACGAGCCAGCAGTGAGTTCTTGTGGCCAGGAGGAACAATGGTATCCTGGGGTGCATCCAGAAGAGTGTGGCCAGCAGGTTGAGGGAGGTGGTCCTGCCCCTCTACTCAGTGGTCCATACTTCAGGAGCATTGTGTTCAATTCTAGACTCCACAGTTCAAGAAAGTCAAGGAGCTACTGGAGAGGGTCCAGTGGAGGGTCCAAGAATGATCAGAGGTCTGGAGCATCTCTCTTATGAGGAGAGACTGCAGGAGCTCAGCCTGTTTCGTCTGGAGAAGACTGAGAGGGCATCTCATCAACCCATACAATTATCTCAAAGGTGGATATTAAAAAGGTGGTGCCAGACTCTTTTCAGTGGTGCTCAATGACAGGACAAGGAGCAATGGCCATAAACTAAAACAGAGTGGTGGAGGGAAAGAACTTCACACTGAGCATGGCAGAGCACTGGAACAGGGTGCCCGAGGAGGTCATGGAGTCTCCCTCTCTGGAGACATTAAAAACCCACCTGGAAATCTGCTTTTGAGGGCTTAGAGATCCACAAGTCAGTGGTCAGTCTTTAAGAACCACCCTTTAGAAGCACAGGAGCAGGCAATCACACTGTGCCAGAAGTCAAGCAAGATGGACAGAAGAGCAGCTTGGCTGAACAGAGCACACTGATAACTAGCTCCCTAAAGCACTAAAGATTTGCTGTCTGTCTTGAAATCTAGGGTACCAATTCTGATGACCTTTTTTCTCATTTACACCAAAAACTTTAAACTCAACCACTTCATGGTCACTGTGGCCAAAAGAGACCTACCATTGCATCTCCCATGAGTCCTTCTCTATTCACAAACAAGTCAGGGGAGGCATCTTTCCTAGCTGGCTCACTGAATACTTCTGAGAAGAAATTATCTCCAGCATAATTCTGCAATTTCTCAGACTTGCTTGTCACAGTGGTCTGGTATTCCCAGTTATGTGTGAGAAGCTGAAATTTTCCATAAGGACAAAGGCTACTGATTCAGAGATTTCTCCTCATTGTCTATAGATTAAATAATCAGTGCTGGCATTGTCACTGACTGAACAACAGCAGACAACCACAATGACATCTGCTTTGTTTTCCATCCCCCTAATTCTCACCCAGAGGCTTTCAACCTTAACTGGAAGGACTGTACAGTCAAACCTGTCCCTCACACACAGTGCAACTCCTTTGCCTCATCTGCCCTGCCTACCCCTCCTTAACAGCCTATAGCCCTGCTTCCCAGCACTCCAGTCATGGGACTCATTCTGCCAAGTCCCACTAATCCCAATGATATCACAGGTCTGGGAGCTGACTGATGCTTCCAGTTCATCCTGTTTATTTCTCACATCACATGCTTTGGTGTACAAGAATTTCAATGTGCTTTTAAACTCTCAGTGCTCCCTGCAGCTGTGTTAGCATTGCCACCCTCAGGCCATGCCATGCTATCCCCTGACTTAAATTTTTTACTACATATGAGTAGAAATTCAGTTAATTCAGATGTTTATATACTGCTCCACTATGCAAACTGAAACATGGTAAGTAAGCATCACCCAGTGGTTCCCTTTAAAAAAGACAAAAATTTCATCTGAATTAAAATGCTACTACACATGCAAACCAAGATGAGAAAAGGTGTAAGTTAGCTTGAAACAATACACTACAGATGGCACTATTAAAATGTGACATATTTGGCTTTGTTAGTTGTTACTTAGAAGTACACACAAATAGAAATGCCATCAAATAAGATACTGACTCAGCAACAACTGCTTTCAGTGAGTCCTTCCGCACATTCACCTTTAATTAGTCTTCTCGGTATACAGTTGCATATGCAGCAGGAAATTACCAATAATTATACACTATTTTGGAAACACAAACAAGTACTGCACTAATCCTCCACTCACCCAATCACTGAAGAAGTGTCCAATCACTGTGGGAAGCTCACTGCCATCCCACAGTAGCCTTGTTGGATGAGAAACAACACCCCCCACCCCAAGAATCACAGAATCAAAGAACTTTCTGAGCTGAAAAGGATCCACAAGAATTACTAAGTCCAGCTCCTGGACCTCCACACGACAACCCCAGGAGTCACACCATGTGCCAAACACTTTGTCCAAATGCTTCTTGAACTCTGTCAGGCTTAGTGCTGTTACCACATCCCAGGGCAGCCTGTTCCAGTGTGCAATCACCCTCTGGGTGAAGAACCTTTTTCTAATATCCAGCCTAAACCTGCTCTGACACAATTTCAGGCCATTTGCTCAGGTCCTGTCACTGGCCAGCACAGAGAAGAGATCAGTGCCTTCCTCTCACGAGGAAGTTGTGACTGCAATGAGGTCTCCCCTAAGCCTTCTCTTCTCCAGGCTGAACAGGCCAAATGACCAAGAAGTCAGAGGAGAATTTCTTTCAGAGGAAATGTTACCAGTTCTGAAAATAAGAGAATTCCTGCAATGAGGTGTGTCTTCTGGATGTAGGGCGGTGACATTTCCTTCAAGCTGCGAAATCAACAATTCTGTCACTAGTACTGTTCCAGAAGACATTAAGGAAAAGTGCCCAAGCAGTTATATTAACTTAATTTTTGTCTACTCCAGCAAGGAGGATTGCTAAATACAAAACCCCTTTTAAGATCTGTCTTAGCAAGACTGCAAAGTAGCAAAGTTCTCTATTGCTTCAGAAAGAGAAAAGTGTTAAATAAGAAAAATAGCAGGAGCTAATCTATTCAAGATGGTAAAGATGAGAAAGAGTTGCTGTATTGTCCCTTTTCCCTAGCGACAGAGAAAAACTCTCTTCATGTGTAAAGAAGGGTAAAGGAGACAAAACCAGTAATAAGTGGAAAGAAAACTGCAGCTGTCTTGGAGCTACAGATTTAACAGTCATCAGGGTCACTGACTTATTTCAGTGATCTTTATAAAGCCACTGCAAAACTGACAGGCACACCACCCCTTTCAGAAACCTTGCTCAACTATATAACTGTAATGTGTTGCCACTACTACACAAGAACATAATGTTACTTCTAAAAAAAAAGGATTATCAGTTAAAAAGTAATGCTCATTTAGAAGTCTGTTACACTAAATACCCTTTAGTAAATAAGCTACATCCAAACAAATTTCACAAATGTGTTTTATTTCTATCCATTCTACAAAGCTTCCATGAATTAAAGGAATATTCCACTCCAGCTTTCAGGGTTCCCAGATGTCACTGAAGCAACTCAATTGAAACTCAACTGAACATGTCTTTCTCATTTAGATTCAGCATGGTTGAAGAAGAAAACCAACCCATCAATTAAAAACAAAATATTGTTTTTCATCTAAGAGTCTTCATAAGGAGGCAAAAGGGTAAAATAAAACAATTCAAAATCCTCTGATAAGAAATGTCTTTGGAATTTGGCTTATTGATGCCTGAGTCATAATATTATGTTTTCAAGTATGAACAGTTTTCTTCATTGGGTAAGATATGGTGTGCAGCTACCACCCATAAGCTTTAGTCCATACTGCTTTCTTCTTGAACTCTGCAAGAGATCTCAAGGCCAGAAGCGTAACTGTGAAGACAGGAAAAAATTAAATTAATTTTTGCAGTCCAGACTGGAAGGGATGTGAGTGTATTCTCCCCAGTAATTTTACTAACACAGGTATAAGTTCAGCTCTCCTTTAATGACTCTTCTCATGACTCTTTCACTTTTTAGTATGACCTTTTGGTATTATTGCCACTGTTTGCAAGGTACACTAGTCTCTACACCCCTCTGAAATGTGGTGATGTACTACGCTTTTCGTATGCCATAAATGGCATGTCTCCTACTGAAATCACATCACCTAATAATTAGTCTATCACTTAGGCACATAGATCAATCACACTGCAGAAAGTTTGAATTCAATGAGCAATTATGCAAGAAGGGAGATAGGAGGCACTGGGAACAATAGAAGCACAAAGTCAAAAGTCTCTGTGCAACTCACTGATTCCTTAATTCAATCTGAAAAGATGTATGTTTAGACAAAATCCAGTAGCCAAATTACAGTCTAGTTATTCAGAAGGGAGTTTCATGTTCTAGCACGTAAAAGCAAAAAACCCATGCAAAGCTCAAGGGGAACAATGACTTATCTCAATCGGGGCACACTGGGAATATCCTGTTTATCAGAATCCTCTGATATACAGAGGAGATTCTCCAACAGCTCTAGGTATTGCTTCTGGTGGAGATCAGCAGACACAACAGGGGAACTTATCGGAGTGACTAAAGACTGCAGACCCTCAAAACAAGACTAACTGTCCTAGTAATGAAAGAACTTATATCTGGATTTCAAGAAGCCTTGTTTAGGTCCAAAAAACCAGGTGATCCAAAGGAGGTGGCTTGTGTTAATGGACGGAAGCACAAGTGCACTTACTTCACTTAGAAGTATTTATGGTGTCCTCTTAAAATTACTTGCACTGATTGTTGTCACAATCCTGCACATGTAGGTGAGCAATGGGACGCATGCTAGGGCCACAAGCTCCTACTGTAATTCAAAATATCATTTACTTCCCATCTTTATTTTCAGATATATTTTCAGCAACCCTCACTCCTCTTTCCTTTTTTTTCAGACTGCTTCACCAGGCTGTTGTTGTCCATCTCCTATCCCTTTCCCAAAGTGCAGTCTTCAGTTGCAACCTAAGTTATGTGATTTCTCTTCTAGTACTGGAGAGTTTCCAAACAGTATGTTGCATTTTATTTTTAAGGGTAACCTCAAAAACAACGGACAGATCTAGCCTGTAGGACTAGATGTACCTTTAGGTTCTTTGGACCCTCAGTGCTACATAGTAAGCAGATGAGACAGCAAATATAAGAAGGTGCTACAGACAAGAATATTAACTTACCTGTGAAAAGTTTCTTAAAGACAAAATACGGCTCATCTCATTCCTTGTAACAACTGCACTTTGATCTGTCCTGATAGTTACAGAAAAATAAGGACTCAGTTAAAAGTATCTTACCTTTCAGCAGTTCCATGGAAGACTTTGATAATGCTTCCTTAGGACTTTCCATCATATTGATCAGCCAGTCAATAAACTAAAGATTGAAATATGAAGAAAAGTCTGAATTAAAAGAGCCTCTCTATCAAAACATGACAAATTCTTTTCAATTTGACAAGTAACATTTGATTGCTGCTAAATTCAATTATCTAGTCAGAGGCAGTGGCCAATGAAGCTTCTGCCCAGAGTATCCAAAGTATATGTACTCCAAGCTCTGGAGTACATCTCACTGTCAGGACAACTTTTCCCACAGCTGGATCTGAAACTCCCTTTGTTCCTTCTCATTATCTCAGCAATAATTCTTTGCAACAAAGAAGGCAAAGTAAATAATTTGCCACCATCTTGCCTGTTCATGCCTTTAACCTAATGATTCTTTGTTATCAGTCTCTTGTCCAAATGTTGTACTGCAAATCCCTCAGAACTCTTATTGCCTTTGTTCCTCTTTTGACCTCTCTCATTTTTCACTACTTTTCTCTGGCAGTGTGGGGTGTCTGGAGGATAGTATGGTATTTCAAACTTGTAAGGATGATTTTCAGGGCAAGACCTCAAATTCTTCCTTAAAGCCTAACTGGACACTTGCATATTAACAGCTCACCCCTGCATTTCTCCCAGATTCTGAATTCTGACTTCAGTGGTAGCTCTGAGCACAGGAATCTGCTCAGAGGAATGAGTTCTTAACAGATTCTGGTTTGTACAAAACAGCTAACTATTAATCTACATGTTTACAACAGTATTTCCCCATTTATCAACTAGAGGCAATCTACAGTAGGTCTGCCACATTAGGCACAATTGTCCACATTTATTTTCAACTCATACTTGAAAACAAATGATATAAACTACGAAGAAAACCACTGATTGCCCTAAATTGATACTGTTGTGTGTCCAACTGCAGAGGATCTGTTTTTCAGTGTTTATAAGACTAACTTGCGACCAGCAGCTCCCAACTCTCCTATCACGAGTGTATCTTCTAGAGAGTTTGATTCCCATCTTTGGAATTTATTTTTTCTTTGCAATCCTCCCATTTTATTTCAGCAGTTACATTTGTATCTGATTAAAAATAAAGAAAAGTGATATAACAATTCATATGCAATAAATGTAGAGGAAATAACTGCTAAGACCCAAGCTGATTACTAAAATGACTCTTGTAAAATGCTTACTATTACACAAAATTTTACCTTCTGTGTTTGTTCTTTCCAAGGCTCTTTAGCCAGCAAAAGGGAAATGCTGCTTGGAAAGAGAGTGAGAGTCTCTTGTACAGCAAACTTTTCAGTAGGGTGCTTGCCAATGTGATCCTCAGATAAGTCCGGCAATATCGTGTGGTGCTTCCATGGTGACCAGTCAGCACTGAGGCCGAGCAATAATGGTGCACCATGGTCAGCCCAGGCCACCACTGAAGCTGCAAACAGCCACAGGAGAAGATCTATGCACTAAACAGGAAAAAGGCAAAATGTACTTCTATTAAATGAATAATACAGAAAGGGGGGGAAATACCAATTAAAAGAAAATCCATAAAAACAACAACAAAAAAATCCATCCAAGAAAGAAACCAACCCCAAATCCAAGACCAAAATCCAGATGGTGACTTGCTCTTCCAAACAATCATCTGAAAATTCAGTTAAAACTCAAAATGCAAAAACTAATATTCTTCCATGCTTGGAAACAGCTTATGCCTCTTTCTAAATTAAAACTAAAATGTCTACAACGGAAAGAAAAGAAGCACACTCTTCTAAAATCATCCTTTAGATTAAAGCTGATAAACATTTCATTAAAAATAGGGAAGCCCTCTCAGAAACTACACAGTTCTGGCCTGCTTAGACCATTGTAGTAGAAAACTGAAAATTTTCCTTCAATTGTTCTAAATACAGTAAATGTGAAGTAATTATTTCCTTTAGTTGCCTTTAGCTTCTATAATAATTTAAACGTCAAGGTTATTTTAAAGTAAGAGTTTTAAATAAATATTCATTTAACACACAATCATTCACAATCATTCAATTAACCCACAATCATTCACAAAAATAGAGATTTTTCTCTGGGGAGGAAAGTAACAATCTTCTAAAATATAAAAGCATGGGGAACAACACTTATTACCAAGGAAGAATGTGAAATATATCAGAACCTCCTTTTTTCCTCCTGCAAATTATTTTCACAGCATGTACCTCTTTAAGATTGATATTTTGTAAGGGTATTGACTTGTATGCTACATTGCTGATGTAGCCCATCAGGTCTAGCAGCCAGTCCACTCTTTTCATAACTCCTAGAAAAAGAATAGGAACATTGACTCATGCAAAACACTAGAATGCACTGTTTTTCATTAAAAAGCAAGCACAGAAAATCACTAAAGAAAGAAAGCACTAACTGTAGAAGAACAATGACCACCAACACCGCTATCACATTTGATTCACGGGTGCCACTGACAGAGCCTTTAAAAGTACAGAAACTTTTATTACAATGCAGGGAACACTCTGAACACACAGAAAAAAGAATGCTGACCGAAAATTGTTTCACATAATGGCAGTCTGCCGACCTTACTAACCAAGTCTACATATATGACCACAGAATCATAAAGCTCCTACGGTGTTGAGAGGATCAGCAAGATATGGTCAAGGCACAAATATAAAATCAGCCTTCAACTGAACCCAAGGATGGAACACATTTCACTGATCCAGATCCTGCAGTCCATAGTCTGTTATATCTCTACAAACTGATTCACCCTAGAGACCATGTCACAGCATATACTACCATTTCCATGCAATCTTTACAAGTGCCCTCTTTCATGCTGCCTCCTCTTTTACCCAGAGAAGCTTCACTCCACTCAATTGAAACTCACTATTGTCTGAAGTTCTTCAAACACAGCTGGCAGCTAAGGCATCTGGCAATATAATGCATTCAAGTTGTTCTGTGAGCACAGGCAGACAAAGACCCTTCTGCCATGAAAATGAGACCTCATTCTTGCCTCTTTCTGTTGTGGCTTCCTCCTTTATCTTTCTGTGTGATTCTCCTACTTCTCTTGCATCAGCCCCAGTGCTCTGTCAGACTCATAGCTGAGCCACTCCAAAGCATTAACCCACCAGATTTGTTTCCTGTGTTAATTCAGAGCAGGCTTTTCAGAAAAGCAGGCTACCTCCCTGGTTCAATCAATTTCATGGGAACATCCCCCCACCTACTGTGTCACACACCGCTAAGTCAGATATTAGATCTGAACATGAGCAGAGTGGCACTAGTACATGTCTCTGATGTACTATGTACATTTATGACCTTACACTACCTTACACTGAAAGTCTGAAAAGAGTGGGAGAGATGGATCTAGTCAAAACTCTTGTCTGTAAACCATCTTGATGAGATAAATATCTTGTAGTTGAACCATGAAAAAATAAAGAACTGGAGAAAAACATAAAAATAATGTTTGATACAAGTATTTGAATAATACAAAGATTCTGAAGACAGTAGTTTCTAATATGATAAATTTGGAAACACTTGGATTAAATCATCCTAAAATTATTTTAAAAGCATCAGTGTAGATTCATCAATATCTGTTGGTTGTGTTGTTGGTTCTTATTTAAGCCTGATCTTACCTGTGTTTTCATGTCTCACAATACGAGCATGATACAAACTATACAAGAGCATCCATAAAATATTTTCTTTCTGGTGATATCCTGCCACAGTACCAATCACTGCACTCAAGTTCATCAGAGACAGTCTGCCTTGGGAAACCAAATACACTTTCGTGAATGTGGCCTTCTCTATATTGTTCTGCAAATGCAATTAAAAAACATGTTAAGTTGAAATGGATGTTTCTTGAGGGAACAGTAAATGCAACAGAAACTGAATAACTAGCAGGCTCATTTTTCCTGAAGATATATTATTAAACAGAAGACTGCACATATTATTTGAACTTGACACTGGTCCAAACAATCCAGCAAAGTGTAACTCAGTAGAGTTTGTTTTCATACTGCTTTAAATCCTACATTCCCCTTTAAATTGAAATGAGTCAGCTTGAGAGTTCTGGAGACTCAAGTCTTCTTGCAAGATAAATTCACTGCAGTGACAAAAAAGGGTTTTCTTAAATGGCATTTTCCAGTGTGAAAATAAGAATTTAAAAATATAAGGAAATGACAGTTCAGCTTCCCTCACTATTTGAATGCTTGATTCTGCAGTGAGTCTGTTGGCAAAAAGAACACCATGGCTTCAAGTCATGGATGTTTGTTTATAAAAGCCTGATCTGAAGCCATCAAGTGTTTCCACACAGGTCATTTCCATAGCATTTTAGCTGCTAAGAATTCCACTGCTAATTGATTCCATATCAGTCAGGAATCTAAGTGTGAATGCAAATACAGCAAGAGTCAAGAATCAAAGGATATTCAGTCAATTACTTCACATTTTTAACAGAGCATGGATCCACTAGTTTAAGCACAAGCTAATGATCAGGATGCAATTACACTCCTTTTCAAATAGGTGGTCATGTTAACCAAAGAGAACCATGGTTTGCTGTTTGCTTCATCAGTCTGGGATTCATAAGATCTAACACCATTCCCGTTTGGCCAACAGAAGTAACTTCACAGAATCAACTAGGTTGGAAAAGACCTCTGAGATCATTGAGTCCAACCTATGACCAAATATCGCCTTGCCAACTAGACCTTAACATTAACTGCCACCTCCAGTCTTTCCTCAAATGCCTCCATGGATGGTGACTCCATCACCTCCCTGGGCAGCCCATTCTCTCCCAAGTTCAAAGCTTCCAGGAGAAGATAGCAGTATTTCAGTTGTCTTGAGAAAGTTTTGGATATGAGTTCTTAGCACTTTTGTTTCTCTCTGCTGCCTGCACATTAGATCCATAACACTCCTACCTGCATAGCAGATAAGACAACTAATGCTGCCAATGAGCTAAAAGAGTCTGGTGACAATAAAATGATAAGGTATGCTTGTTTCATGTGACTTGGTGATAAAAGACCAGAATCAAAACATAATTACCTTCGAGATCTGGACAATGCGATCAATCTCTGAATCAGCCATTTCTGAGATACATTTTGCTACATCAATATACATCTCCAGTTCATGTCTCTGCAAACAGAAAAGTAAACGCATATTTAAATGTCCATTTCCAGCATTCTAGTCTCTAAACTCATTTTACTTAATCTGTTTTAGAAATTCTGTATTTGCTGGGGAATTCAGGGTACTTCATTATATAAGAATAATGGCAGTTGAACACTTTCAAAGAGCTTGTTTTATTTTTAATGAAAAAGTGCCCTTCCTTGGAGGTATTTTCTACATCCTGTCTACCTGTAGCTAAATAGTTTCTTTCTTCTGTGAAAAGCTGAACTCTCTGTGGGAAAAAAGAAAAAATAAGGCCTTCGATTGTCATCTGTTTCTGTTTCAATAACATCTATTTCAGCATTAATGATTTATTTTTCCATTACCAAATCACTTATGAGGGAGAAGCATACATTAAACTGGTTTCACAAAGTCATATTCAAAAGTACCTTCAGTTGAAATTATGCTACTACTTTAACTATTATCATTAAAAATTGTACAACTAATTAATTTTTCAAATCTGATGGGTCACTGCAAAAAGACGGGACTTACCATCACTAAAAATATCTAGCTACAATGTTCATATACCTCATACTTATTCCTTACCTGAACCTCATTTGGAAGAAACTCATATATTTTCTCCACAGCCTGGCACAGAAAGGTCCAGCAAAACTGGGCAGGGTTGGGAAGTTTCATTGCCTGGATAAGCCCATGTAGAATGCACTGGCAAATTTCTGGAGGTTTTGTGCGGTTCTTCACTTCAAATTGTTGTATCAGAAGCACTTCTATAAAAGACTGCAGTTTGTCTTCTGCAACATGTTGCATCCACAGGGACAGGGACTTGAAAAGGTACTTCTGAGTTTTCACCTGAAAAGGAAAAGCTTTCACTCAGTTTCAGATTCTTCCTCTTCACTGACTTTGAACTATTGCTATAAAGGATGAAATTATTTAAAAAGTGGCTCAAAAACCACTTAAAAAAGGACTCAAAATCATAATACTCTCAGTTTTTCCTCCCATTTTTTATGAATCGCTTTAATTAAAAAGAATTCAAATATGTCAATACTGTATTTTCCTTAAAAATTGAGGAACTTACTTTCAGTGAACCTTAAATACTACATCTCTGTATGGGCAGAACAATTTTACTACATGGGGCCCCCCACTACATTCCTACACAAAGCATACAGACACCCTAGACAGCCAAGGACAGAAGTATTGTAGTCATGGCACCATTAATGTTGCCAGCCAGTGAAGAAGAATTAATACCTACTGGTAAGAAATGCAGAGCTTACACACTGACTGACCTCATTTTGTGACTTCAAATTCCCACTGCAGCTGGCAAAGTGGTGCTCAGAAATAAAATCTTTTTTTTTTTTTTTGATACCTTACCAATTATATATCTTAAAATTGCCACCAAATGTTTGCACATGAATTAAAAACTAATGAACTAAAAAACACAAGACAAAAATCATCCCTTGAAGAACTGTAAAATGCCACAGAAATACACAATGAATTTTCTGAGAAGTGTCACGAACCTGCTCCTGAAATTGTATAAACTGAGAGAACTGTGCAGTCAAGCCTACTGTGGCATTAAGAGGGTTTTACATATTGTGCCATGGAGTCCACCCTATACCTTCAGAAGAACAGAACTGTAATGGAGGATACGCCCAAATTTGATCACACTGTAGGTTAGTCTCTTGGATATCTACAGAATTGAGGCAATGCTTTCAAAACATAATGTGCTTTACTAGATCAAGAGACAGTGCTAGAAGAAGCAGGTAAGCTTCTGCACAGATAAAGTTGGACCTTTTTCTAATACAATCAGCTGGTATAATAAAAGATACTTTTTCTCCCTACATGCCATCCCTTCTTACGTCTCCAGATTGTCAGAGCTACAGCACAAAAAGAGACAGAGGAAAAAGGTCTTAAGAAGTTATGTAAAACCAGTGTACCAGATCTTAAGTTTGCCTTGAATTTCAAGGTCCCAGAATATCGTTTCTCTCTCTATAAATACTTGCTAAACAGTATTATAGAAGAACTCTGCACCCAGTAATCCTCTTCTGGTGAGATATTCTTAATATCATGACTGAGGAACTACACAGGAAAGAGGTGCTGAGTTCCCTCAAGTTTTCTGACATACGTACACAGAGACTGTAGACAAGAGGAGGTGCCACCCACATGCCTAAAAGCATTGCTGCATTTTTAGATGACTGGGCCTGTGTCACAGCCAGTTGAAGGCAGAGATGTTTTACCTCATCACCTACAACAGAAGAAAATAAACATAAGTTACAAAGAAATTATTTACCCTTTAAATTTGTTCTCAAGTCATAAAATAAAGGAGGGCTATTGTTCTACTAGAGAACTACATTACAACTTATTTTTCTAGAAATGCTACTTAAGGCTTTTAACGTTAACATATATGTTCGAAGAATCCTCTTCCCATTCATGCAATTCCAGCAAGAAACCTCAGCATTTGTCCAAATTAATTTCAATTCACTCAAGAACAAAAATGTGGGAATGCTAAGAAAAGTAAAAAAAAAATCTCTTTGCCAAATAAAGATAAGATTTAATCCACAGAAGGAAGGATGAATCAATATTCCTTCCTCTTAAATGCAGGACTAACTAGCATTTGTTCACATGTTTCTACTCTTCCATGTACCCCATGTTCATATAATACGTCACAAAGAGAGGTTAGTCACCATTACTGCTGTGGGTGCTCGGTTGCAACATTTTCCAGGTTAGCACATGGGAAGACCTTACGTTGCATAGATGTTAGGATGGTTACGGAATCCTTATTTTTTTCTCTTTAAAGTCCCCTTAAGGACTGGTACAGTCTGTTTCTTAAGAGAGTAACTGGTCATAAAGATGATGAAGAGGTGAACAAAGCAAAGATTTAAGAGTGCAGTGTGAGGTTCTTCTAAATAAAATATCTTATAGAAGAAATTAAAAAACTTGCAGAGCTTGGAAAAGGTGAAATTATAACAAGACACCAACTGAATAATTCTATCTTGAACTGCTAAGACAGACTATGTCTCTTATGACACATAAGATGCATGATTTGCCTAAGACTGTTCAATTTAGAGCACTACTGAACATGAAACACATACTACTACAATCACGTGATATGGTTTCTGCTCAGCAACAGCTGGAATAAGCCCCGTAGGACGGGAAACCAATCTGTTGTCTTCTACATGTATAGATGAACAACTCTTCACAGTAGAATCTGTGAAACACTTCAGATTCACAAAATCAGTCATGAATTCTTAGACATGAGTAACAGAGTATCCGACAGAACTGAGCATGAAGTCTAATTTTCACAAACATATTCATGATATAGCTGTTGCAGAAAGAAGTGTCTAAGAGTATCACATCTCTAGGTGGACTGTCATAATACAACTGTTCTGCATTATACTTTCTAGTACAAAATGAATATGCTCATTAGCACATAGAAAGACCTATTTCTGAATTCACTTATAATCTAGAGAAGGATCTGTAACTTCCACAACCTTACAGAGGGACATTAAAGAAAACTTATGCATAGAAATGGAGACTATGATGCTGTCTGAAGTCTAAAAACAAAACAAATGTACTGTTTCCTATGGAAATTCCCTTTTTTACAAAAGTAAGATTCCTAAATGAAAAACAGGAATGATAAAGAACCCCCCATACATTTAACAAGTCTCAGCTATTCACAAGGATTGCAGAGCTCAGTATAGGAAATTCTTTCAATTATTCTTAAGGCTGTCACCCAGTGGAATTTAGTAGAGAGTGTATTTCAAACTAGTGACAGCTAGATGAACTACCAAGCAGTTCAACTATGTGAAAAAGCTGCCTGCAGCCTTTGATGTGGACACTGGACCAAGCATTTAGCAAGTACTGGAAATAGGATACAATTTCATGTTGTTTCATGATGAATTCTTCTTACTGTAAATAATTCAAATGAAGTATTCAGGCTACTTTCACCAGTGTTTTAGGGAACTTCCAACACTGCTCTAAACTTCTCACTTCTGATCTTCTTTAGTTTTTTCTTGAGTTAAAACTGTGTCCGTGTGGTGATCTCAAATACATGCTTGCAAACATTAAAAAGTTGGTCTTGAAAACATAGTAAACAATAACTGCACTAACTTCAAGTCCCTCTAAAGTTTGTGAAAGCTGCATTAGTAAAGAAGTCTTGTGACAAATACAAAAGACTTAATAGAAAACTATTAATCTTACCAAAGTTTAGCCTCATCAAAGGAGAAAGCACTGATGCCCAGTTTACAGGTGGATACTGATGGCTTTCTCCAACTAATGCAATGGGTGCCAGTGCTACTTTCACCAGCTCAGCTGGGACAGCTTCAGGACCTAGAACACAACATTCAATCAGAGCCTGAATTTTATACACAGACATTTTGCTGAACTCTTCACCAAAAAAATGTGAACACCGCACTGAAGTTCAAGCCGTGGCGAAGAACTGAAAAGCATTATAAAATCATTGTTACTTCCTTTTGCACCTGAGAATTAGCTATCTCTTGTTTATAATCAACTGTTTATAATCAATTGTATTTTTAAAATTATTCTGTCTAAAATGGCTTTTTGTTACTGGTAAACAGAAGCTTTCTGGTTACTTGTTCTTGAGTCAATTTATGATTTAATTACAGATATTCCTCATCTAGAAAGGTGGTATTTTTGCATTTGCTATTGGGAGAACAGCAAAGTTTTCTGACACTGCTCTCCTTCCTCATCTTGTTGGTGCAGGCCACAAAAACTGTCAGGTAAGTGCTAACCTTTGCTACATACTGTGTTACTTCAACACAGCAAGTCAATACAGAACTCCTGGAGGCAAAACATGGGCAATTTTTATGTCCATTTGAAGCAAAACCTGCTTCTTAGGACACCAGTGAGTTCACTTATCTCCACACAGGAGTAATCCTCCCTGCTTTATCTCCCCTAAGAATTTACTCCAAGACATCTACCTTTATCAGCCTTCCTCATATAAGACCCCACTTTCTTCAGGTTCCTTTGCATTTATCACCCATAGTAGTAATCTGTTAGAATACCATTGTTACAGAGAATTTTAACCTAGGATCACCAACGTAAGAAGCAGCATAAAGGTGGTTCTGATGACGGAATATTCCCAAGGACGCAAGCTAACGCTTAAAGTGATTTGACTTTAATTCCCACAGGAAAGATACATCATCTCACCCCCAGAAAAGAAGTCAAAAAATGAATGGAGAAAACTAAAGGCCTAGCTACACAATTCTACCTTATCTTTTCGAATGTTACTTATTTTTGTGTTAAAATATCCCACATCAGTAATGTCCAAATTAGTATTTAAAAAGTTCTCTTAGCAAATAAAAGCAGGTCATTAGGGTCACCCTTAAGAGTTGTAACAAATTTCCCAAAGGAATACTATAGTTTGATCTTTTCTTACCTTTCTTTCCACTTTCAATGGCAAAGTCAATGGCTGCCCTGATAAAGCTGTTTACAGGTAAGTAGCTAAAATCTGGAGGAACTGTGAAGACAGAGGGATTGTTTATATTCTAAAACATCATCAGCAAAAAATTACAACCTTCTGCTCCCATGTAGTTTTAAAAACCAAAATGAGCTATGTTTGAGCTTACTAATTCTGTAGGTGACTGTATATAGACCACAAGATTGATAGATGCATTGGTGTTTCCACTCTTCAGGCAAGCTAAACATTTCTGGTGGTGAGAAGTGCCAGGTCTAAAAAAGCACATTCTTTGACCAACTGAAAAGGGATAAGAACTTCCTTAAAAAAATACTGGCCACTGCAAGTTGGGCTTTGAAACAAGAGAGCTTCAAAATTTTAGTAAGTTTAATTCAACAGAGACATTCCACACCTATCTAACCTCAGGCATGCATGTCAAAATTCAGACAATCCGTTTTCCCTGCGATGAGGAAGTTTATCTACCTTTTCTGTTACTGATTCCCAACTTAGTTCACACAAAAGTGAACGGCTTCAACTTCATTAGTTTCTGTCTATAATTTCATCAATGACAATCCTGCCTTTATTTTACCTATGGATATTGAAACAATATCAGAAAGTAATGATATACTGACTACACTGAAAGGGTACAGAATGCTGGTTTGTTTCCTTCAGCTAATCAGAGAAGATATCTTCTAGAAAACACTCCTAAAGAGTCAGTTTGCTCTTGTTACAGACTAGATTGGAAGTATGGACTTTTTCATACAGTGGGAGGTGTTAAAACAAAGAATAGATTAATCAGTTTTCAAGGTACAGAGTGGATAACGTAGATGTCAAACACTTGCCATATTCAGTGTAAAACTTCTTTACAGTTTATCCTATTAAAAAAAAATAAAGAAGCAATACACAAGTTTGATGAGAACAACTTAGAATCTTACTTTCATACTGCAGGTAAAAGCAGATGTGGGGGATCCTACTGAGCACACTGATTGCTGCTTCACATTCCAACCTTTAGATCTGGTGCAAAGGACCATGAGATCTCCAGTTCAAAGACCACCATGTTATTAAATAGAGCTGCCATTCGAGCCTGTAACATGTCCCTTGATGTCTTTTTAGTGATGTGCTATTTTTACATATTCTTTAAGGATCAATAATAAAGCATCTTACCAGATGCCCTGTTCTGGGTAGAAGACAAACAGGACATGTGAAGACATCCCAAAAGTCTTGCTGCATTTGTCTGAAGGCCAACTTGTCCTGAGAAACTGATTATCTGTTGAGACAAGAAATCACTAGTTGGACAAATTTCCCTACACTGCCTCATTCAAGCTGGACACAGACATAACGTAGTTTCTTCAAACAGATTTAACTTGTTTGTTCGAGGTGTTACAGTACACTAGTGCATTATCCAAAGCAGGAAAGAGAGGCCACCTTCTTACCTGTGTAAGGGCTCTGATGACTTCATTCAGCTTACTTTGAAACTGTGAGGACTGCACGCTCTCAGATTTCAGCTGCCAAAGAAAAGACAAAGGTTTTTTATAAGAAAAAAAAAGAAGCAACAAAACAGAGAACAGGTCCTGAAAAGACAGATTACATTTGCACACATGCCTTTTTGTGGGAGACTGGAAGAGAAAAGGAGAAAGCTTACATGGTTGGAAAGTTTTCCCCAGTGGCACTGCACATGGGTCATATGATGGGAAAATGGAGCAGACCCAGTTTTACACACTGCAATTCAATATCGCTTGGTTCATACCCAACATGAATTATAGCAAAAATGTGATGCCCTGGTATATAACCACTCCTGTAAGAATGGAGAAGATGCATTCCATCTTGTCTTCAAGTGAAACTTCTGCATGAAATTGAGGTACCATTTGCTTGCATGTTCTCACCTGTATCATGCCTCCTTCAGAGCCTACCAGTGCAACCAGCCCACTGACGGCAGCCAGACGCTCCATTGTTGGAGAACCCTGGAACAATAATTCAGGACTAATGAGTCACTGAGATCACACAACACTGCTGTGGGACAAAATACTTATTTCTTCCAACTTAAAACCCACGACTATTGTAACATCTCTCATCCGAACAGCCTTTTCAGGTGACTCCAGCATGGTAGATAATATTCATCCATCTCTTGATGAATGAAGGCTTTATATGGAGCTTCCCTCTCACTCCCTCAGATCTGAAATTATCATGGATTGACAAATTACTTTTTTTCTTAGCACAGTCTGTATTCCACAAAATACATCAGTGCAATTCAACTCTAAAACAGTTTCTTTATTGATACTTACCTTCAGCTGCAATTTTTATGTGTAAGTTTGACTTTTCTAACAAGATAAATTAAAATTATTGTAACAACTAAAACATTATAATTATTATTCTTTTAATCTAATTTTGACAAATGCCACCTAATTTCACAAAAAAATTTCATTTAATAATTTAGATTTTATCCTTGGACATTGTTCCAAATTAGTAAAAACTTCCAAATAAAGATCTTACTGAGATAAGCATTTTTCATAAACCATCTGAGCATAAGAGAAACAGTTTTTTTTCCCTTCAGCAAACAGCCCAAAGATGTATTTTTGGTTCCAAATATCAATTAAACAGTATGTTTAGATAGTAATAACTTTTCATAGCATCACTCCTGTAGAAGAAAGGAAAATTATGTCCCTACTGTTGATTTTGAACGATACACTGGCCCCTCCAAACAAACAAACAAAACCCAACCTAAAGCAACAAGTACAAATCCCAGGATATTAATTCAAACTCCTTTACCTCTGCAAGCACAATTTTTATCCAGGTTGGCATTAGTCTGTTACTCAGATCTTCAGCTTTCCCATGACCACAAGATGACAATCCATGTACAATTGCACCTAAAGCTAAAGCTAAACTGTAGGTCTGTAAGATGAGAAGGACACATTAAAAACCAGATCTTCCAAAGCATTCTTTTAAACATTTATTATGGAAACATTAGTTAAATATTTATTATTTCCCAATAATTAGAAGCAATGCCATTGTACAAAATACTGAATTGCTTGCTTATTTCAAGTGTTTTCTCCTGTAAAGTGTCATGAGATTTACTGATCTATGGCATACAGAGCCTTTACTTTGGGGCAAACTTTCTGATATGGTGATAAAAAGCTGTAGCTCAGATAGCTTGCTCTGACTTCCTATTTTTCCGATAAACATCCTGAACAGCTGATTAGTGTAATACCAGGCTTTGATTCACGTTTATCTCTTCCTAGCTCCTTTTTTTTCCTGGCAAACATTTAACAGAAAAGAACCTGCGCTAAAATACGGAGATTATTTTTGGCACTTTTTGGGGGTACCCTACGATACTAGGTATGAAACATACATCTGGAGGAAGCTGTGGCTAAGGTTATGATGTATTGTCTGGAGCCTAAGGGAAAGCAAAAATTCAGAAGAGCACAGCTGATGTATTTTCCTACCAAGAAAAAGATTTTGAAGAAAAATGCCTTAAAAGAGACAAAAACTGGCAGGATGAAGGGACTAAAGACATGAAGAACTCAAAAGTACCAATTTCCCTTTTAAATGCAAATAAACACATAAAACCTGCCTTTATTTCACTATCTGGTAATTGCTATACACCTGTAGACAACACATCAGTGAATCAACTGGTAGCCTTGGTAATTGCATCATATGCACAACACACTCAACACTACTTAATGGTGAAAGTAGATCAAAATCATTTTCTTGAATTACAGTCTGGGTGAAGCAGAATCCAATATTGAATAGATAAGAGAAAAACAGAACCGAAGCAAAACCCAAGCACCTGCTGATTATTTTCTGCTAAGGTCCGTAGCTTGCTCATGACTTCCTCAGCCTCAGCTGCTTCTATGATTCCAACACTGAAGGCAGAGACACAGGAACAGGCCACTGAATAGGCAAGCACCTGAAAAAGATTTAATTCTATTAACGAGTGTCTAATCAAATTCACTGTAGCAACATTCCCAATAAATAACCTTCCAGCATGATAAGAAGACATAACTTTGTCAATTTATATTTTCAATATTTATTCCTTCTCTGAAAGATTCTTCATTAATGTTTATGTTAAACAAATACAACTAAAGCTTGGAAGTACTTCTGATTTTGCAGAGGTCCAACTTCTGACTTCCCACACAAATGTAGGTATTCTCCTCAAAACAAGTAGCTGATCATTATTTATGCAGGTATACTCAGCATGCTGTGATCCCCTAAAGGGTACAATCAGGTCCACCAGGCCAGAAAATGAGCCCATGGTAGAACTGTCTCTCACACACAGCCCACAACACTAGTCTCCTGTCTCTGCAGAAGGATGCACCAGCAACGCTGCTTTTCTCTTTTTCTGCCTTAGTTATGGAGAATAAGGAAACAAACACCGAACTCTCAACAAGGTAACAAGGCAAGTGTGCCAACTATTTAACCTCGTCTATACCAAAGTTAAGCAGCAGAAGAACACATGACTACAGGGAAAGTAGAGAGCACCTACCTACTGTGCAGGATTGACAACAATTTGACTTGGAGCAGTAATGCTTAGATTGCACCTCTTTCTACAGCAGGCCAAAATTACCTCTCAAGTACAGGATTATATCCCAGCCATTTATAGCTCTGAAAGAGCCTCTTGTGCATCTCATAATTATAATGGCATTCATCCTAGGGTGCTGGCCAAGCTTTACTCATGTAATTATCTGTACAACTCCTTACAGAGATTTTAAGTGGAAAGGGTAGGTTTTGCTTCTCATCCCAAACTATCTCATGATGTTAAACAGCTGCTACCTTTTATCTCAGAAGTTGCTGTACTGAACTCAGTTTAAGCTCAGTAATGCACTTGAAGATCTCTCGGGACAGATACATTATTTCATAGCTGTAAACCATTTTAATGCGTGAACCATAAACTGCAAATGGCTAATCCCAACACATATGTACTGCCACAAAAATAAAACTCAAACAAAGAAGACTTAATAAAGGGCTTTCAGAACAATACTAACAGCAGAGAAAGAATAATATTATCAATCTCTATTAACTCCCTTAGAAAAAACAGAGGATTATGCAACTCAGCTGTTCAGCTGCTGAGGGCTTACATACACCAGCAGTGTGCCCAGGTGGCCAAGAAGGCCAATGGCATCCTGGCCTGCATCAAGAACAGTGTGGCCAGCAGGAGCAGGGAAGTGATCCTTCCCCTGTACTCAGCGTTGGTGAGGCCACACCTTGAGTATTGTGTTCAGCTCTGGGCCCCTCAGTTCAGGAAGGATATTGAGGTGCTGGAGCAGGTCCAGAGAAG